>NC_051182.1:14970206-15078145 GCF_013339695.2 Rhipicephalus sanguineus | reverse complement strand
CAGCTTCGATAGGAGGGTTGACGAAGTGCTCACTGTGTTTGCTAGCAAGGGCGGGGCTTGAAGTTCACGCGCGAAGTGCCGAAGAATGGGCAGCTGCGTTTTTTTGGATTTGCAGCTGTCATTCGAACAACAGCACGTGTGCTGGATGTTTTTCCCTAGGACTGCGAAGCCGCTTCTAGATTACAGCTCAGGGCACTCCCGCCTGGTGAAGAATGGCATTGCGCTGAATTGCCTAAGATCGGCGTTGGACAGGTCATGCCCACATCTTATGCAGACAAGTTTTTTCGAGCAGGTGGAAAGACTAGAAGACGCCAGGTTTCCTGATAATGCCATAGCAGGAGCTTGCAAAAATAAGAAGATCCATTAAGCAACGGCCTGGGAACCTTACATCTAAGGGCACCTCAGGAAAGAAAAGGAGTGGCAAAAATCCCGTATGCCCACTGGCTGTCGCACGGCATGAAGAGAGTGGGTCCGAGATATGGGTTTGATGTCGTGTTCTCCGCGGAAAATAAGGTGGGCCACATCTGCTCAACAGTTAGTAAAAAATGGGCTAGTCACAGCATGCATTGTGAAAAAAAACGCCAGGCCTGCGCGGAAAGCGCAGCACAGTCACAGCGAAAGCTGGAAGAGCGGCTTTTCTAGAGCCCGTTATAAACTCTCCTGTGGCTACTAATACAGGTACATTAGCAACGTACCCACTACGCCACAAAGCGTAATTTTTGGGAAGTTGGGAAGCACCCAGCACGACATTATTCGTTGTTCTGCGGAGAAGCGAGGTACCATATGTAAGCGATTATGTGCAGTTTGTTGATGCGGCGGTTGATGATGATGAATAATTATGATTGCGCCCTTTGTAATGGGTTGCAAGCTTTAAACGACCCACTAGTTACGTAATGCATATTGGTGACGCCCGGTCGTTATTTAACTGTCCCACCACGCTTTTAAACACTTTAACCGGAGAAACGTAGAGCGAGAGAGAGAGAGAAGTGACTTTATTGAGACCCTGAGCAAATGGATCATGGGAGCCTTATGGGCTTCCTTGGCAACCAACGAAGTGCACTTGCGAGGAACCCACTACGCTATAAATCATTGTAATTTTTGAGAAGTAGGGCAGTAGGCATTGTGCCATTTTTCGTCATTTTACAGACAGCCGTGGTACCTGCTAAACGCATGTAAGGCATTATGCGCACTTTGTTGATGATGTGCGTGATGACGATGAAGAATTATGGCAGAGCTCTTTGTAATGGGTTGGAAGCATTAAACAACCTACTCGTTGCGCAATTCGCATTGTGTGACGCCTGGTTACAGAATTCGCGTTGTGCGACGCTTGGTGCTTATTACTCTTTTACCACGCTATATTTCATATGCTAATGTGGTTCCTTCCCGACATGAAGCCTGTATAGGACCTTTTTGCAAAGCAGTTTCAAGCACCGACGCTGGCCGGGATGAAGCTAATTCTCGCCCGCCACCGGGCTACCGCTTTTTACTGCCGACTTTGCCGACAGGGCTCCCACGCAGAGGGCCCAGGTTCGAACCTCGTTCCATCCTGGATTTTTTTTATTTAGTTTTTTTCTATTTCGAGCGATACTGGTTACGGACACCGGCGGCGGCGGCGGACAACTACGGCACCAAAAACGGCCGGTGAAATGATCTCATAACAGCTTTCGCTGTAAAAAAGAGGATGTGCCATCAAGCATGTAAGGCAGTTTGTCCCTTGCGCAAGTGGCGTTGTGTACAGAAGACCATTGTCGTGCGGCAAGGCATATATCGGGCAAACCGGTAGATGGCTTATTGTGCGTCTGCGAGAGCACAACAGCTCTTTATTAGGAAGGCCGTTCACCCACTGGCAATGCACTGCAAGGGGTGTGATCAAGGCAGCTGCAAGCCTGCTTTTGATCAGACAACAGTAATCTACAAGCACAGGGGCCCCTTGACGAGGGAGATTGTAGAGGTATTCGTTAGCCAGAGGAGCGGCTGGATTGCATCAACCACCCCTCTATCAGTTTGCAGGAGGGAGATAGCCCATCTAGCACGTCACTTGACGTAGGCATGCTGAGCGCAAGGTTTTAGTTTTTCGTCGACTCGTTGGGGTTGATATAATTGCATGGTGTTATAAACATGTCTTTCCTGAATAAAAATATTTCAATTGCTAGTAGCGCGTCGCCCCGGGCCCTTCTTTCCTCGTGTGTGCCGTAGTATCGCGGCCCCTCTTTATCATGAACCAACGCCAACTCGCCCAACTTTTTACTTTACTATACTGCATCTACTCTCGTGTACAAACAACTGCTCGGAACTGACTGCAGTTGGCTCGTGTTGGCTGCAGTCAGGGCGAATGCTGGCTAAATGGTGCCTAACCTCTTCGGACTCCGTGTCCCCCTTCGCGGACTACGGGACTTTCAACATGGTCAAGGTTAGCAGACGCGAAAGTCTAAAGTAAGGAGCAAGAGCGACATATCGACCTTATCCGGGGACACAACGCAAAATATTTTAGTCCGGGTAACAGTGAAGGTTACACGGACTAGTTTATTTTCTGTTAGACACAACTTAATGAGACCGACAGACAACGAAGCCAAGGAAAGCATAAAGAACTTCTCGTAGTTTTTGAGCTGTCTAAGGTAGTAATTGGGACAGAAATGGAAAAGAATTAAAGTGGACGATAAACAAGCTGCTTTGGGTAGGGGCCGAACCTACAACCTTTGGATAACGCGTATAATGCTTTACAATTACAGCAACGGCCGCGGTCGTTCCTCAGTTCACACAATTGGCTATATCTGTGCGTATAGCCCTGGGAGTTTTAGCCAGCGTCACGCGTATCCACGGTGACGAGTGGGAACACTCGGTTTCGACCGCAAGCGTCATGTAGCGCGTGATCTTTCTACTAGCTGGCGACTGGGCAATAAATCCTCGCGTACTACCTGAAGACATCGCGTCTGCGAGGGACGGGCCGCTCGCTATGAAATATTGAAAGATGGGGAACGGAGGAAGGACTACCGACGTCAAGCTGTTTTTTTTCGCTATAAGCTCTTTCCATCCATGTCATCCTTACTAAAAACCGTTAGAATACAAAAATGACACGCGGACTTTTACGCGTTCGCCTAAGACGACGCGAAAGCGAAGTGTATCTTCTTCTTTCGATCCTACTTTTTCTCAGTCGATTGTATTGATTCATTTCCTTGCCGCGAAATCGTTTTGCACTTAACGTGGTTTTGCACGTCCTCAGGATCAGAGGCATCGCAGCTTTCTGCACATCACGTGGGATTGCAGCACTTCTCCGAGATCGGTTCACGTTTGACCAAGCGACTGTGATACGATGACGGCATCGTGTGACGTCACGGTGACGTCTTAATGACGCCAGAAATTTCTGCAACGTGTGACGCCATGATGACGTCACATGATGGCGTCATCGCATGCTGATTCTTTTGCGTAACTTCGTGCTGGCGTCGACGCCGCTGACCAGGGCGTAGCCAGGGGGGGGGGGAGTTGGGGGTTCAACCCCCCCCGAAATTTTTCAATTTTGCATGTACATATACACGCAAACATACAAACGGGGGGGGGGTTAAACCCCCCCCCGAAAAAAATTTCTGGCTACGCTTCTGCCGTGACGGTCAGTCTTCGTGTTTGATGAAGCGCCTAAAGCTTTCGGCTTTTAATAATGTCCTCCATGTTTTCTTTGGCTTTATAGTCTGTTGGCTTCGTTAGGTGGTGTCACTACGGCAATTTCGATATGGTAAACGCAGTAGTGATCTTACCAAGGGGACGCGACCATGGCTCTAAGTGTATGTGAGTGAGTGAGTGAGTGAGTGAGTGTGAGTGAGTGAGTGAGTGAGTGAGTGAGTGAGTGATGCGTAATTACAAGATCCGGCTGGTTTGTGCTCCGGGCTACACCACACAGAGGCCAGGAGACCTTGCCTCCCTTATCCTGCATGACCTGCTGGATAGGCCATTTCTTCTCTTCGGCCTCCGAGCTGAGCAGCGCTGTCCGCCACTGCTCCCGGACGCCCTCAGGAGAAATTGTCAATATGTTAGGACATTCACAGAGTAAATGTTTGCATGAATCACTTTTCCGTTTTGCATAGTTTGCATTCGTTGTCCGGGCTTAAGTGTGGGTAGCTCTTGTGGAAGTGCACTGAGTTCGGGTAGGAGTTTGTCGGTATTCTACCGCTTAATTGTTTTCTGCCTGGACTCGGGTGGGGTGCGGATAAGACCACGCCTTGCCTCTCTGTATAGTGTTGTGTATTCTGCGGAGATCACGTTAAAAGACCGGGCATGCAAACAAGGACGCAACAGAGAAATCAAAACACCCCAAATGCCGACTAACAACTGAAAAGGTGCACAGTAGCACACACACAAAAAAAAGGCAGGCGTAAGAACTTTTCTGCGCATGCCCAGGCAAGAGGCGATACCTGTCAATACGTCACGCCCACCCTTTTAACATGAATACTACCAACTAACTCAGCTTTCTGCTATTATGCAGAGACGTTTTCTTTTTCTAGGAAAGAAGAGCGTGAGATCCGGCCATGTGTGATAAACTCCTTGGTCCAGCGAACCATCTACGGTGCGCTCGCAAGGCAATAATAACAAACAAATCTTAGAAGTTGCAATACCACCATCCACAGCAGAGAGGAGGGGTTGGCAGGGCTTGCAGGTGCAGTGACGCAGGACACTATATATACGCCAACGAACGGTCATCAACCTAGGGGCTCGACCGGCCGGTGCTCCGGATCCGTGAATCAGAAAGCGTTCAGAATTGCTTACGCGCCTGGCCAGCTTCTCACGCAAGACTCGACATTCCTCGAAGACATAGCAACACTAACAAAACAATGAGAGACAACGCACCTTACGCCTCCGGTAGATCAGCACTGGGTTTTATACGGCCCGTTCGCTTATATGTTATACATATATTCATTCGAGAAGATAAGCGGTGTGCGGTGACGTGTACCTCTCCGAAGATAGCCCTAGCTGACGCGTGCAAGAATTTCGCTTTCCCGTCGTTCCGCGCAAGAGGCGCGCGGCAGTGTATTTACGGTTATTCGGTGTACAGAAATTGCGAATCGGGAAAAAAAAAACATTACAGCAGTCGCCTTAACCTTAAATTTCGAGTAAGTTGCCCCTCAAACCAGGGTTTGAGAGGGAGCCTTTTTTTAAGTTGAATGCTGGAACATACAACAGAAGGCAAATTTTGCAACTTGCCGAACACACCCTACCACATGGTCTGGGAATTAGTGATGAAGAACTATCGATAGTACTAGGTCGATACTATCGATAGCTGAGTCACTATCGAACTATCGATGGTGAAAATACTATCGATAGCGCTATCGATAGTAAAAAATTCCATGGTACTATTGATAGTATAAAATCAACAGCGTGGACTCACTGCAGAATAAACTTGGTTTTCCGCGCGTGTGGTGCATAGTGGAGCCGGAGGAGCAGGCTGAAGGGCAAGAAAGTTGACATCATTGCGTTCTTCACCAGAGTGCTTTGCTGACACATTATCATAAAGTCATACTGTTCAGCTGTAGCGGAAAAGGAAGCCTTTACATGTGGTAGGACAGCGCGGCTCAAATTGATATTGCATTTTATGATTTCAAATAAAAAATACGAAGAAGTTAATTGTAAGGTGTAACTGGTTGCTTTTGGATATGAATTTATTGATGGACATATTCCGCAATTTTTGACTGCGGAAATAATTAATTTATCTGCCAACAATTGCTCATAATTAAGCGAAGCTGGTAGTAGGCTATCGCAAATATTTTGGCAATATGGCCGGCCAATAACCGCATCATTATTCACACCACTATCGATAGTATTGTCACGTGGTTTGTAACGGTGAAGAATGCTGCAGCAAGTTGGGAAATACGGAGCTCTTTATTTGGGCGAACTTGGGTCCAGAAAATCAAAACTCAAAAACAAGGGATACATGCTGCGCACTGATAGCGGCGGGAACAGCCGTCAGCCGTTGAGTAATCTGATCATCGGTGGAACGCGTCGTCCTTTATACATCAGTCATCAACCTTCCAGCGTTATCGCTGGTGCTCGCGTAAAACAATTGTGAAGCTTCTCACACATTACGGCGCGGTCAGTGTCAAACGTTGCTAACAGTCTTTGTGGGTGAAACCGAATACGTCAAAACAAAGCAATAAACACGCGTGGCAGTAATATAGTAATATCGCTATAGTAATATTAACGATGATACTACCGACTGCACTATCGATAGTTTGTCGATAGTAGCACTACCGATAGTTCGTTTACACTATCGATAGTTTAAAAAAAACTATCGATACTATCGATAGTCAATTTACCGATAGTTCTGCATCACTACTGGGAATGCGACAAGAATCCGCAGACAACGCCTATACAATCACTAAGACAGGAAGCCGAGGAAGCACAGCTGACAAGCCCAAGTTTCTAGGGACCATGCTGCAGATGGTGACGAGGGTCGCGTGATCGAATCCCAGTCGCGGCGGCCGTATTTCGATGGAGGCGAAATGCTAGAGGCCCGTGTTCTTAGATTTAGGTGCACGTTAAAAAACCCCAGTTGGTCGAAATTTCCGGAGCGCTCCACTACGGCGTTCCTCAAACTCGTATCGTGGTTTTCGGACGTAAAACCTCAACAATTGTTAATTGAACAGGGCTCGGATATCAGCACAAGCCCCCTACCCTGAATGCGGCAACCGCTCACGTCCGGGCGTAAACATACTGGTCGATGAAATAAAGTTTCATCCTCTCTCTCTCTCTGTTATATATATATATATATATATATATCTGTGTGTGTGTGTGTGTGTGTGTGTGTGTGTGTGTGTGTGTGTGTGTGTGTGTGTGTGTGTGTGTGTGTGGTGTGTGTGTGTGTGTGTGCGTGCGCGCAAGTTATGGTTGCTTGTTGCGCTGCATTCTTACAATTACGAGAACAGGACACAGACACGATGACAACAGATGCTATTCTTAAAGCCCGATGTAGTCAACGAAATGGACTTCGAAAGAGCACTGCATTGGGCTACAGTTTTTGGCTTGTTCACGGTTCTCATTTCTAAGTACGTCGTTCACGGAATGAAACGCGTGAACTTAGCACTGAACAATGCACGTATACTTTTGGTTCCACCGCGTTCAGTTCGTTCGTGTCACATCGGCCTAATATAGGCTGGCACACTCGCACCGGAGCCTACACAAAATTTGGTGGCCGGTTTCGTGGCGACAAGGCGCCGTTATCTGGAGCAAATGCGTGTATACCAGCTGTTCCGGTTAAGTGTTTTGATGTCACGTTTCGTTCTGCCAGCACTGCACACAGCGCAACGAGAAACCACGAACAACCACCGGCATAGCCCCCTTCATTCGAAGCTCTCTATATATTTCTAACTTTTCTATCGTGTTTGAACATTACTTCAGGTCAATGTATAGACTATTTTAAGAAGCGTTTCGGAGGCCGCCATATTGGACTGTGGACTTGCCGTTTTATATCTCTAACAACTAAAACGAACAGTGCTACGGTAGACCCATACGCACGAAAACGGTTGCGTTGGTCCATTAGATGTTTAATGACCTTATTAGTTCACGTCACGATATAGAAACATAAGAAAACATTCGCTTAACAGCCTATGGTGGCCGTGGCCATGTGTGTTATGTAAAATCGTCTATAGTGCATTCTTCGATTCCGCGTAAAGTTTCGTTGTCTCGTTTATTGTTGTTGTTGTCAAATTCGGTAGTTGTTTTGCACATGCTAGATGCCGATAGCTGGTGCTGGGTTGCTATCTCTTCTAAAGATAAGTATTTGGGAGCTAAGCTCTTCTTTGTTACTTCACTGCGTCTGTATCTTGTGCGCGCAGTAACTTCACCATGAGTAGTAACCGACTAGGCCAACTTTCCGTTATACTTTTAATCACACGCAGTATACTGCGACAATGTCTTTCCTTTCTCCTGAACTGTGTTCGGTATTTCATTTTCTTTAAGGAAAAAAAGGTAATAAACGGAACGTCGTGTGCACTTATAATCCGGGTCTGGCGAAGTGGCTGCGTAAACGAGTGCGGATCTTTCCACTATATAAGGCCCTCGATACGCGAAAACCCTGCTCGGCACGCAGGCACGGCTGATTGTTTTTCGTTGTACCAAAGCGTGTAATAGCTTTTATACGAGACAACGAAAGGAAAATCTCGGGAAAAACGCTAAACCAGCCGTGTTGATCGAGGGTGTATACAGACGGCGAAAAAATAATGGCATTCCTCTCGTCGAGCGGTGGCGCGTACACGAGATGCGATTAGGTTAGCGGCGTATAAACCTCAGATCGATAATAGGAACGCAGATCGATATCGGCGCAATACGAAGCGCGGCAGATTGAATGCTAGATTTGCTAAAAACGTCGGCATTTCGGCGTCAATTGAACGCCAGGATCGCGTTGCGCCTCCGAACGTTTGACATCAGCGTATAACTGTAAAGCGTCCATTTCTGGTAAACGGCGAGGAGATGAAGTACACAAGTTATACAATGGGCGTTTGGTTGTTGGCAAATTGCGATGAGCGGTTTTATCCTGCTGTGTTTTCTTTTCAGAGTGAACAGTGAAGCAGTGAAACTTGTGTTCGCGTGCCTGCTGTTGTGCTGGCATGAACAAAATTTTACACGGTCCCTTTCATCTTAGCACGACTCAAAGGCGAAAGCCAGCTTTTTTTTTCCTTCTTAGTCAATAGCACTGACAATATCGCCCCCCCCCTCCCTCCACCCCAAAGCTTTCTGCACCTTACGCGGTTTTGCACTGCCTCCGAGATCACAAGCATTGCCAGCTTTCCGCACCTCACGAGGTTTTGCAGAGCCTTCGGGATCGGCCCACACTTGACCAAACGATGGCGTCGTGTGATGACACCACGTTACGCGACGTTATAATGACGTCGCAAATTTTGACGATCTGTGACGTCATGACGACGTCATACAGTCATGTCGTCACACGATGACAAGCACTTTGAGAGACCGCGTAGTAGACAGCTCCGAACTTATTTACTGAGTCAAGTGTGCTGAGTGAGCGAGCGAGCGTTCATTTGTGTGCGTGTGTTTGACCGACTGATTGATCAATTGTTCCGTTCTTGAAGGTTTTCGTCACAAAGCAATCTTTTCTTTGTTGAAACCAACCGATTTGGCAGGCAATTTATACAGTTAACTTAAAATCTTGGAAAGAAGGGGATGTAGCCTACACGTTACTCATGTGCGACCCGCAAACTGCGGTCGTGCGACAAATGACGAACGAGTGGTGACAGGTAATAAGAGCAATAAAAAGTCAGTTTCGCCGCAAGGGCGAAGCAATGAATGCGATAGCAAGAAAGCGGCCCGTGATGGACGCGCTGCTACGCTGCAAAACATCTGCCTCCCCCCCCCCCCCCCCCCCCCGGCAACAACTACCGCACGAGCAGACAGCGGAAGCGCAAGGTTCTCCCTGCGCAAATATTAGAAGAAGCGAGCGAGCTGGCCGACGACATTTAAATGCGCCCGTTGCTCTCCTCGCGCCATTTCGCTGGTAATGAAGAAACGCTTATAAGCGCCTGCCGTCTCTGAGCCCTGGCAGCGGTAAAGGGTGTGCACATAACGCTCGTCGTTAGCTACCTGAAGGATCTGCGCTTTGTGGCGTAGTAGTTAGCGCCACGCGCTGCGGAGAGAGAGGTTGCTGGTTCGATATAATTCGAGACATTCCGATATAGTTCGAGACCGTCCATATAATTGCTATCACAATACAATCGGAGTCGAACCTTCAACCATGCGCACAGCGTCACAAACACCGCCCACACCGCGCCATCGCAGTAGCCCCGTATTAGAAGCTGATACCCAAAGGCGTGCGCAGTCTACTCCATTAAGGAAAGGCAAGTTTCTCCGTAGAACTCCCACCCCACCCCCCAGCCTACCATTGGTAGAGTCTGAAGGTAAACAAGTTTCCCAATGGATGCAAAAATCAAAAAGGAAATGGCCCAGCTTGCACTAGTGCAAGCAAGTGCGGAGCGAGTGCTCGGACTACCGAAAAAAAGCTGCCCTCCCAAGCCCGTGTCCCTTCCCCGCTGATGTGGTTAGCAGGAACATGTAACGCGACTAGTTTTACGTGACTCTGGCGGGCACATGTCAGGTGACTAGTGTTACGTGATTGTGCCGAGAACAGGCCACGTGATTAGTGGTACGTGATTTTGCGTCACGTGGCTAGTGTTACGTGGTTTTGGCGGGGAACATGCCACGTGACTAGTGTTACTTGATTTTACGTCACGTTCCCTCCTTTTTCGTTTGTTTCTCTCTCCCTCTCTCTATTTCTTGCTTCCTCTTTCTTTCTATCTCTTTATCATCCTCTCTCTTTCTTTTTTCTGTTTCCTTCCTTTCTATGTCTCTTTCTCTTTCCAATTCTCTTTCTTTTTATCCCTTTATTTGCTACATATCGGCGCACATGTTAGGGAAGATGAAGAAGACGACGAAGAGAGCGCGCCAGCATGATGATGATGATACTGTTTAGCAACACCAGACAAACCACGGCGAGCTACAAACGCTTCGCTGTTAAAAATGATGTGATGACGTGCTTCTGACAACGGCCTGATTCTGGTCATCGGTATTTCGAGGTTAAAGGCGGGAAGTAAAACAGTTCTTGCAATGCACGGTCGCCATTATTGTCAAAAAACCTGCATCGTCTTGACCCTGCGTTTTGAAACATTGACGGGACAACTCTGACTGAGTCAAGGTATGAGGCAGACTTGGTGCCCCCTCATATTATTGGAGGGAAAGAGGGGGGCAGACCCCCCCCCCCCCCTTTCCGTTGTCTTCGCCGAGCGCACGCCTATATGCTCATACCGAGGACACTGCGAGAAAAGGCAAACTATGCGCGAAGTGTCGAGCAAACACGACGCACAGCAGGGTCGCTCACTTAAACGCAGAATTTATTCCACTTAGAAGAGCACGGCGACGTTTGCGCTCCTAGCTTCCACGCGACTGCCGTATATGCGGGAAGCACCCGTCTCGCCTTACAATACGGCTGCATGCGCCGGCGCGGAGTCTCCCGTATCCCTTCGGAGTCCGCCGGCTGAAAAGTAATAGGAGAGGAGAGCAAATAAGCTTCCCGAAGCACTCCCGCTGAATGTGCCATAGTATACACGTCCTCCGCGGGAGTTGTGCTCATATTGGACGGCTTAAGTATGCGGCTGGACTTAGGGGTCACTCGACTCGAGAGACTAATACCGTTTACAAATGTATGTGCAAGGGGCCGCGCCCCCCATCTTGGCTGTGCCTAATTTGCGGAGGAAATCACGAAAAAAAAAAATTATTCCAGCAGAAAAAATCACAAAAAAAGTTATGCCAGCTTCGCATTAATGGCGCGTAGCCTGAAGGAAGCGGGCAGCCTTGCTCTTTTTCTCTTTATTTTTCATCTTTCTTTATCTTTTTTCCGTTTTTTGTATCTTTTCTTGTATCTGTTTCGTTAACGCTCGCCCCTGTTGCACTCGGGGGTGGGGCGTGTCCACTTCCTGTGGCGCATACCCACCTATGGAGTTTTTTTTCGCAAGCGTGACCGCACAACTACTGCGAGCTACAACCGACGCAACCGACGCAAGTTACAATGTATCGACGTATCACTGTAGTAAAAATACCACTTACACTTTGAGCAGCAATGGCACTGCGACCTGGGCGAGTTTGTAATGTTTTGGCTTAAAGTGACAAAGCGCAAAAAACGAGGACCAAGCGGAACACGCACCACGAGTGCGTGTGGTGCGCGGAGGTGTTCCTTTATTCCTATGGTTCTTTTGGGCGCTGTGTTAGTTCAGGATGAACCACTTTGAACACCGTGACATAACGCGTTCTTTCTCATCAAGAGATTTGTCTTTGGCCTAAAGCTTCTAATAAATTGGTGCAATTAGAGCCCCACTTTGTGACGATACGCCGCAGGAGTATGTGCCGCAGGAGTATGTGCCGCGCGAGAACATGAAAAAAGAAAAAAGAAAAACGAAAAAGAAAAAGGAAATACTCATTCCAGTCGATAGATGCCGGGCGACAGATAGGAGCTATGATATAGCAGGGATCTGTTAACGCATGAATGTCACCCAAGAGAACTATCCGGGAATGAGCGCACAAAGCGAACGCAAAGCGTGATCATAGGGATAATGGACAGATTTAGTTGAGCGTCCGCAACAACGTACGGACGTTGCCAGCCATTTCTTATGGCAGGCTGCGTCCGTAGGTTGTTGCGGACGCCCAACTAAATCTGTCTAATAAGGGTGTGTAGCCGATTGCGTGGCGTTAAATGAATGAACGAATGAATGAATGAATGGGGCATCATTCGCTTTTGTAGTTATGAAAAGTCCCGTAGGATTAAGAATGATTTTCTACTCGCCGACGAAAATATAGGACCAACTAAGTGGCATAGTTTAAAACGTCAGAATTACACCTTGTCGAAGATGCGAAAAAAAAAAAAGAAGAAAGAGTGCGGCCCTTACGCGAGCCCATACGGTATTACCCGAGAGATGAATAATCGAGGTCCAGGTATTCCTCTCCTTCTCTCACCACGTCACATACACCACCCTAACGTATAACCAAAACCATAAGCGTGCGCAGGGTTCCCCTTCAGGGGGGGCGAAGGTTCGTCGCAGCGCCCCCCTCCCTATTATGTCAATGTATGCGGCTGCCTTTGCGCCCCTCTTCTCGCCCCCCCCCTACAATGTATAGGTCTGACTTTGCGCCCCCCCCCTTCTCGACCCCTTGCCCCCCCCCCCCCCTGCGCACGCCTATGACCAAAACCGTACCGGGATACTTCACGGAAATTGATTCTATGTTTCTTCGCGCTTTGAAAGAAAGAAGGATGCAGGAGAGGGGGTATGGGGGTGGGAAACGTTGTGTTTGAGCGAGGACGGCATTTTAGGCCAAGTTAGCGTGCGCTGTATGTGAGCAGGTAAACACACTGTGCTAAAGTTAGGAGACTGCCAGAGAGAGAGAGAAGATGAAATGCAGAGATGTTAACCGGGTTAAGAGACTCGTCGGATACTGACAGACTGCTTACTATCAGACTGTTTATTCAAACTGAAGCGATACACTTAAAAGGTTGTTTGCACAGCGAAATAGGTTTCCGAGTTCGCTATCTCCAACAGACTGGCGGTGCTGTAAGGAACGGATCAAAAAAGTCTGCAGCGAAGATTTCGATCACGAGTATTTATTTATTTATTTATTTATTTATTTATTTATTTATTTATTTATTTATTCATTTATTTATTTATTATTTATTTATTTATTTATTTATTTATTTATTTATTTATTTATTCGTTGATCTACACTTATCTTTGCAGGAAAAGAGTGGCGTATTTGAAGTATTGCTCGCGGCGCAAATCTAACGTTATAGTAAAGAAATGAGTACTGCAAATATCTGCCAAGAGAGTGTGCAGCGAATACTGGAGCATAAAATGCCGGAACTTGGACCTTTAAATGCGTAAGCATTCAAGGTTAAGCAAACATTCTATCCAGCCGGCTCTACAGGTAACTATACCATACAGTCGGCGCAAGGAATAGCCATGCCACACATTGAAAGAAGGGATAGCAGCACAGCAGCTGCAGCAACTAGTCTAGCGCATATATTCCGCACGTCGGATAGTATTTCTCTGTTAACCTCCCTGGCTTCTTGCATTCCTTCTCTCTCTCCTTCTCTATTTACCTTTGCCGATGAAGCATACGTTCTATTTTTTATCGAAGCTGACAACCACCGGGTGTTCCAAGACTAATTTATCACAACCTTTCGCACGCGGTTGGATTCGACGCTGATTAAGAGTTTCACACGGCGAGCGTCAGATCCCTCCGTATCACGCCGTGGAGCGTGACGTAAACACGCACCTCGTCAAGCTACCCAGCTCAAGCGTGGTCGAGCGTAGCATGCTCTTTTGTCAAATCCCAGCGAGACTCCACAAGCGCAATGAAGTGAACACGGTTGCGAGTGCAGTGACCTCAATCGCTTATCCGAGTTCGAGGACGTAAACAGAACACTTGGATTTAGTGCTCGCCAATCTTGATATATGTAATCGCGAAAGCGACAAAGCATTGAGGATTCGATCGAGGATTGGTGAAGAGTTTTGGCGCGAATCAATCCAAAACTTTCATGAAAGAAAGATCTGCAGAATATGTGTATCACTGACACGTCTGCAACGCTGCGCAGTAAAAGGGTATGACTGCTCAAACTTTTGCATGCCTTGCGACGTGAGTACACAACTAATTTTTCATCCACATTATTGTCTTTCAATTTAAGTGAGAATCATTACACTACAGTTAAGAAACGACAAATAATGTCCCTTATGCTTTCAATGGGTTAATGGTCAGTCGGCTTTATTAGTTTTGTCTAATACAGAAAAACGAGCCCCTCGGACTGTTCTCATACTTTCGTATTTGCGACGTGAGTGACATTTCTGACCGTTTACGCGCGGCGATGGTCGGCACATCCTTCCATCTTGGTACGTCTATGACCCGCCGTGGCAGCCTAGCGGTTGAGGCATCGCACTGCTAAGCCCAGAGGAAGTGGGTTGGATTCCCTAATACGGTCACCGGATTTCGAAGGGGATTTAATGCAAGAACGCGCGTGTACTCTTAAAGGGACCCTCCCCAGGTCTGGTCACACTGAGATGACAAGCGCAATGCATACTTTGCGTGCGCACGATGGCGTCTGCCAAGATTTAGCTACGCGGAGAGCCCAAATTTGCTACGTGGCCTGGTGAGGGGCCCTTTAAAGTAGAATAGCACGTAGAAACTATCGTGTCAATATATAACCACGAGGAAATAATGCCTGTCATTCCATAAATTTTCAAACAAAACTTTATCACGAAAACCATTACGGTACTTTAGGTGAGCAGTGAGAGGCCCACGGATGAATGATACCGGCACTGGTTTCCTCGAAAGCTGCAAGCTTTTTTTGTTATATATATTTTGTCTTTACTCGTTTTGTCAAGTTTAGTTTCTCTACTCCACTTTCACGACAAAAAAATGACGTTGTATATAAACTCGAAATAGGTGAAAATCACTTTTGAAGAGCAAAAGGTGGCTATGAAAAAGTTAGAAGAGCCTGTGGCGACCACTACGCACAGACCTACGCAGCCTCCGTCTCGTCACTGATTAGCCCGGCGTGACACAGCTACCTGCTGCAATACGCTTCCGATAAAAGACAGCGCCACGCAGTTTCACCGGAGGCTTACGTCACCACCGCTGGCTATATAACCCAAGCTACCAAGCTTGGTTTCATGTTTGTTTCTCTAACCTTCCGAAGCGCAGCATCGGCATGCTTGCCCTGCTGCTGCTATCACGTTAACATCGTTTTGTTTTATGTTGGGATCCGTCCTTCACCGACCCCGCATCCCACATCTGGTGACCCGGAAAACGAACAAACCGCACCGCCATGACCCAGACCTTGGAATGACCTTCCAGAAGATTCCACGGGAACCTTCACGCCGAGTCAACCGACATCTGACACGCCTATCACGATGGCGCTGCGACCGGATGAAACCACGGCGCACTGCATCTTGCTGCCGCCGGAGTTTCCCGAATTCTGGCCGCAATGTCCAGCCATCTGGCTTATCAAGATGGAGGCTGGTTTCTCCCTGCGTAACATCGTCTTGCAGCAGGACAGGTACGCCATCACGGTAGCTATGCTTCCTCCTGCTCTGCGACGCGTTGTGCCTCCTCCTGGGCCGCAGGCATACGACCAACTTCGAGGGTTCGTGCTAGCCCCACCGCAACCGGCAGCGCCACGTCACATACTCCCTGCCGCGCTACACGTAACCACAGAGCCATTGCAAGACATCGCTTTCGACGCGGCGCACAGGACGACACAGTGCACGTCACGTGCCACGACTGAGTATCGCCTGCCGCCAACTGTTTTGCCTGCCACTCCTGCCATCGCCGACGAACAGCCTTTGGTAGAGTGGTCAACGCCTGTGGACACCTCGGTGAGCATGACTGCATCAGCGCCTACTGATCCTGGGTGCGACACCCAAACCAGCGCTGCCTGTCACGTTTTCGCTGGCACCACGAATGTCACCCTAAACGAGCACCTCAGACTGTCCCGACCACGCTGGTTGGTTTCGAACATCAGACTGCCCCGACCGCAGATCCTTCTCAGGCTGTCGAGCGGCAGCGCAAACAAGATGACGCCCGCACCAACCGCGACCACCCGGTCCCAGTCTCCCCGGACGGACCACCACAAGGTCACACCTGGCACCCCAACCCTGGTCATCCCGCAGAATCTGGGGCCAAGGCCCAACATCATTCTGGCGCCGCCGCGCATGATGCCGCCCCCCTCGTTTGCCATAGTCCCAGGACAGCCCCTGACACTACAACAGCTACAGGCCATGCTGCACGTGCAGACCATGCTGGCCCAGCCCACGCTGGGTGCGTTCCAGACAGACCAGCGCCAGTCCCTGGTGTAGGTACCGACGTTCACCCAGCCGCAGATATTGGCGCAGGACCACCACCATCCCGTCATGACCACCACGACGGTGTTGCATCCGGCGCCGCCGCAACATCTCCCCGTGTATGTCTCGGCGCCCATGACGTCGGCGACGGTACACCACCAGCCACAGGCGCCTACTACAACGGCGCCACCAGCCGCGGAGAAGCCCTTGAAAGCGCCCACGTACACAAGCGCGCCCGGTGCAACCGCTTTTTCGCGGATCCACTCGGCCCTCCTGAAGCGTCTCTCCGCAGCGCCGCCCGTCAGCGGAACGGCTCGGAAAATCCACTAGGTTTCTACACCCGTCCTCTACGCCACTCTCAGCCCCGACCCCCAGGAAAAAATTGAGCACCGGTTCGCCACTCCGTGTTACCGACCAGGACAGGACCGACTCAAGCCCGCGTACATCGCGGCGAACGAACCTGGCAGCGCCACCCTTTCAACTGGCGTCCGTCCATAGCCACCGACGTCGCAGCCCGCTCCTTTCACGACACGCTCTGGACGTCTGGTACGCCTCCCAGATTTCTACAGGCTCTGCACTCCGCGGGGGGGGGGGGGGGGGGTGATGTGGCGACCACTGCGCACAGACCTACGCAGCCTCCGTCTCGTCACTGATTAGCCCGGCGTGACACCCCTATTGAAAATTTGCCCAATGGTGGGCATGATGGGACCCACTACCCATCATCTTGGTGGATTATGGTACTGGGTAATGATGGACGCATGGTGGATAGATGGTGGGTGATGGACGGATGGTGGACAGATGGTGGATGATGGACGGATGGTGGGTGGATACTGGGTGATGGACAGATGGTGGACGGATGGTGGGTGGATACTGGGTGATGGACAGATGATGGGTGGACGGTGGGTGATGGGCAGATAATGGGTAGATAACGATGGGTGTTGGACGCCTGAGTCAAAGTCAAGCTATGCAATTATTTACAAAAATAAGACATCGTGCTTATTAACGTGATTATAGACAACCTTTTACCACTGAGGTTAACGAATTTACTTGCTGTGTCTACACGTGGCCAAGCATGCAGCCACATGTTGATGCAGCACGGAATCAATGAATGCATCTTGCACCAAATACTCATGTTTATTTGTTCTCCATGGTGACATGCCTAACACGTACGCCCTGCTGGCTTGCTTCATAAAGTAACTTCTTAGGAACTTGCAGATTGGAGAAAGGCAGTTTTCTTGAGGTAGTGCAGTCAGCCAGATGGGGTGTGCTTTGATGTACTTTTCCAGGCATGCTACAACAGAATTGAATAAAAACAAACAAACTGCTTTCGCTAAATTTGGAGCAATAACATCAATGAAGCCAGTTGCAATCGCTTTGACCAAAAGCTTAAACCGTATCAAGTCAAATAAAAGGCAGCACATAATCAGTCCACATGTCCGTAACGTTCTAGTACGTAGATCATTGCCAAGGCTGGTGTGCAAACCCCATTAGCTACAAAGTACGTCAACGGATGTCCTTGCTGTGCACTTTGAGACTCCATATTGCTATTTCTTATGCCAGCCATCTTTGACAAAAATATGCAAGCAACAACTTCAACTCTTTCCCTACCGAGTTTTTTTGTTAAAAAACTATAAAAATACAATTTTTTTATTTGCCCATTTGATTTCACGTATCCCGAAACAACTAAAAACTATTTAAAGGCACTTTATTCGCAAGATAAAAAAATATTTTTTTGAAAGTATGCGGAAGATTGGCTTCACTGCCCTGCAACACAGAAGGTGCCCTAATTTTTATTCAGTCTTTGGTGCAGAAAATGTCTGGAATGAAAAAAATAATAATGTGCGGGGACGAGGAGCCCGTAAAAAAAGCCGTGTACGCGTCATGACGTTGGGGGTTTCTTTACTACAACTATTGCCGTGCACTGTCGATACGTTGAAATTCGGTGGTCATCCGAATCTGAGGATTCAGAAAAAAAAGTCACAGTTTCGCCGCAAGGGCGAAGCAATGAATGCGATAGCAAGGAACTAATGCTATACGAAGTGAGGCTCGCCAATGGATACTCTCAATTTGAACAGCGCTTCTGTTGCAAAGGCGGCCGAAGCAGCGAAGGAAACTAGCGTGCTTCAAGTGTCGAGCTGTGACACTTGATAGTTCGCGCTCATCTTCTGTTTGTTCGTTTAGCGGCGTCCCTGAGCTCGAGTGACATTCGTACGCGCCGTAACATGAGCGCGGACATCACGGTGAAAGCGTGAAACATTCCTCTACCCCGCGCCACGAGAAAACCGCGCGAGCAGACAGCGGAAGGGCAAGCTTCTCCCATGCGCAAATATAAGAAGAAGCGAGCGAGCTCGCCGACGACTTTTAAATGCGCCCGTCGGGCTCCTAGCGCCACCTCGCTGGTAATGAAGAAACGCTTATTATCGCCTTCTGTCTCCGAGTCCGTCCAGCGCTAAATGGTGTGTATATAACGCTCGCCGTTAGCTAAGTGGAGGATCTGCGTTTCGTGGCGTAGTGGATAGCGCCGCTCGTTGCGGAGCAAGAAGTCCCTGGTTCGATTCCGCGCTTCGGAAGCATTTTTCTGAGTTATTTTTCTTTGGGGCCTTTATATATATATACATACTTATACATATACGGTGCATGACGGCGGCGACGGTGACGGCGACGGCAAAATCCAGCCGAGACTGTCCATATAATTGCTATCGCAATAAAAATATTCTCTGTAGTTGCTGCCACACTTGCAGGGGCACTAATATTCTCGTTCCACAAAACTTAAGCGAACAAGCTGAACAAAGCTGTTACCGGCACTCGCGCACATACACCCTTTTCTAATTCAAGTTGCCAGAATCCCGCCCGTCCTCAATAAAATGCATGCTTTGACCGTGTTTTTATATTTTTTACTGCATTATCTGTGTAAGTCAAAGACAACGCAGCAAAGACGTGATATTCGCAACACCATGTTGACATGTATGTGCTGAGTTTTAGCATGAAATTCAACAAGTCAAACACTGGCCTTCATTTCCTCTTCTACTAATTTACCTATGAAGGTAAAATTAATGACATTACAGGTCTTAAGAATAATTTATTTGTCTAAACTGACCTAAGATTTCACTTTAGTGTCCTTTAAGGGGAGACACTCCTCGAAATAACTTCTTTTTCATTTCTTGTAATAGACTTAAAAATATACATACACAAATACACATACACATATGCTGGCATCAGATGCAATTCACTAAAGATTGCTTGTGCCAATACAAGTGCACTGGCACTTGAGTCCGCAAATCTAAGTGAAACAGCATAGGAAAAGATGCTAACGTGCTAACGTGCTAAAGGTGCTAACGCCCTTCATGTCCAAGATGGTGTGAGCGTGTTGCGTTAGTGTGCCGTGAATGTGCTGCGTGCAGAACTTTCCTTTTTAGGCACGATGGGAAGGCATGAATGTTATAGAAAACTTTGTGGAGGACAGGCACAGCTAACCACGTCATCCTAGTAAGGTGAATGGTCTTAATTGTTTATATTTTTTGTTCATATTCCTATGCTCAAACACAATGCGATTACTAAAGAGTACTTATACTTAAGTAAATAGATTACTCTGACAGGCCATATCTTACAAATTTCATTAATCATAAGTGTCCTGTTTAACTGTATGGCTGTGAATGCTGCAGCATAAGAATGAAATCAAATGGCCATAAAGCACAATTAAAAAAGCTTTAAATTGTTTTTCCCATGCTTTCTTTCAATCCATTACTTGTTTTTCCATATGGTAGTGTTTAACGAAAACTGGGCTCGCCTATTGCTTTCCGTCCTCTTCGTCCAAACAATAGCAGCATCACTCGCTGAGTGCGATAAAGATAATGGCAACTAGGGAAAAATGTGACAAAATCAGTCTGAGAAATGGCAGAGGTGCAAAATGGACACAGCATATTTGTTCAATATTCAACACAGGTCTTAGGGAACAAACATTGATGCCATTTGTCACCAGCACTGAATGGGTCAAACTGAAGTATATAAATTTCCTAACAGACTGCTTATGTCCAGCATGTGTAGCAGCCACTGACCTATATGCTAGGGTCCCCAAACTGAATGCATTCATTGTTCAGAACGGCAGACGTGACGTTCAAACTAGCATCACTTTTTTCGTAGAATGTGAGTGCATTTGCCGCAGCCTCGAACCATCAGCACTCAATAAAGAAAAGGTAATCATCTACTGACCTAAAGATTCTAATCAGGGCACCATCAGAACTGACAGTTGGGCAAAGTGGTACTGATTCATCATTGAAAGTTTGCTGGTGTTGTTTTGGTCTCTTCTTCGTTCTTGTCTAATGTATTAATTCATCAACCAGAACGTATACTTCGTCGACCATTCTTAAACATCACCAAGTTTACACAACATTAGAACCCATACATATGCCATACTTTTGTGTGACAATGCAATCCTGCCACCCTTTCATTTAATATCAGTGATACGTATACGGACAACATTCCTTACAAAAAGCCTCGGCATTACTGTGTTTTTCAGAACACCGTTCAGATCTTTACAGGTGCATTTGTTGAATTTTTGCCTGTTTACTGTAGATCTAGTGACGTGATGGCTGGATGATGTCTTCACACAAATGTCACACAAATGTATAAGTTCCGAGGTCATGTCAACCGTGCAATTCATTTCAAATAGATTGACTGTGAACTATAAACGAACTCCGAGATCTGGATTATTTTGCAGTTAGAAGGTATATAGGTACATTTCTCCTGTGCTCTTTTTGATGAGGGCTGATGTGCTGGCTAGAACTTATGAATATAAGTGCCATGCAATGATGACACAGAAATCTCGGGCTTTCACATGCAGTTCAAAGGCTACCACACGTGCTCGGCATCATTTCTGCAGTTCGTACGGCAATACTGGACTCATGTTCAACCTATTCAAAGCTGCTGAAGAATACTTAGAATGACAGAAAGCTGAACAAATTGGTAATGATTCATCTTAAAACGAAGGTAGGCATGCAAACGCAGACACAAGAAAGAAGTGGGGTCAACACAAACACCGACAAACAAATGAAGAGGCATACAGTGGTGGAAAAGAAAGTGGACACAAATACCTTTACACGCATCTGCAGGGATAGGGAGACACTTATCAATCCGGCACACTTGGAGCTTTACGTGAGAGATAACACTTCAGGAATCTGATTTCTTCGTCATGCAAGTCAGCTGACAGCTGGCTCACACATGCGGTTCCACTACTATCGATATGCCAGGCTTCTACCATTACAGGTTTTTACATTTCCACTCTTGTATGAAACTACGCATTCATCGAACTTTGGCGTGCATTTACACTCTCGACAATGCAAGGTTATATAAGATGGTAAACCTCCAGTTTATGACTCCTGATGTTTCGTTAATCTCTGGTAAACATAGCGGCCCATTTGCTCTTTGGAGAAGCAGCAACAGCGAAGAGAAACATTATACCACACCTGTACGGCAATCGGTAAATTTGCTGCTGTGTTCTACGAAACAAATGTTAGTGCACTTTTTGTCTATTATCTGTTTATTCTTTCTCTGCAAGGTGGCACAAATCTTAAGTAGCTTATTGGCAGCCGTAAAGACAGCATTGACACTGTATGCAATTCCCACTTTCTTTAGCCTGTGAGATAAGCCATGAGTGTAAAGAATACCTACGGCACGCTTGTTACTGTTAATTTTTGCATCCATGTTTGCACGTGACACAGTCGGCTTCTTTAAATGTTCAGTGACAGTGGCTACTGCAAAACGAGGATAACCTGCATCTAATGGACACGTAACCTGTGCGTTAAAGCTGGCCTTCATATTGTGTAGAGACTGGTGAGAGATGAGTTAAAATATGACATGAAAATAGCGTTTTTTCTAAGCTTAGAATGCTTGGAGTTGAAGTTTTGAAGATCCAGAAGAATACTGGTAGCAAACTCGGTTTTCCTGAAATGTTAAGGAAATGCCTAAAGTTTGTATACTATCATTCTGAAGCAATACTTCAGTAAACTTCGGCCATCCTCCATTTAACTCAAATTGTTCAATCATTGAGGTAACCATGGATTCAAATTGGTAACCACAACAAAATATCAAGTAAGCGTAACATGCACAGAATTGAACTTGCATAGGTTTAAAGATGCCCCAATTCTCAGTGATTTATACCTTAGCACAGTTGACAAACGCTTAGAGGAGGCCTTAGGCAAAGATATTATTGAGGTTTTTCATTACGTGGACAATTACATGATTGATTTTTTTGTAGCGGTGATAAACTTGAAAGCGCGGTTACCTCAGTGAATAGACAATTTGATGTAATTGAACGAGGGCTGAACCTTACTAAACAACTGGCTCAGAATGACAGAATAGTACAATTTCAGTACATTACCTTAGTGTTTCTGTGGAACCACGTGTGATGGCAGTATGCTCCTAGATCTTCAAAACTACTGTTCAACTTCTCATCCAAGCATTCTAAGTTTCTAACGAATAGTACTGGCATTGCTGTGTCATGCCATAAGTATTTTCTCACCCAGTCCTGTGTGAACACAATGAGCACCAGCTTTAATGAACTGGTTAGGCATCTATTAGATGTAGGTCATTCTTGCATTGTGGTAGCCTCGGTAGCTCAGTGTTTAAAGAAGCACATTTTGGTACGTCTGAACGTGGTTGCAGAAAGCAATAGTAATAAGCGTGTCTTAGGTGTTCCTTACATTCAGTGATTATCTCATAGGCTAAAGAAAGTGGGAAGTAGATAAGGCATTAATGTTGCCCTTATGGCTGCCAATGGGCCAGGTAAGATTTGCGCCACTGTACTGAGAAATTATGAGCAGGGAATAGACAAAAGGCAGACTCAAATATTTTTTTGCAAGACACACCCACTAGTTTACTGATTGCTGTGTAGCTCTGGTTCATGTTCTTTGTAGCTGTGGCTGTTTCTACATAGGACAGATGGGCTGCTGTGTTATTCAGAGATTAACGGAACGTAAGAGGTCGTAAACCAGTGGCTAACACACTAATTTACCTTTGCATTGTCGAGGGTGTATATGCACACCAAAATTCGATGAATGCAAGCTACTATTAGCTAGTATCGATATGCCTGGCATATTAATAGCAGTGGAAGTGCATGCTTGAGGCAGCCGTCGAATGATTTGTATAAAGAATGAATCAAATGCCTACACATTTCTCTCAGGTAAAGCCCCACATCTGCCAGATTAATAAGTGTCACCCCATGCCCGTGTGCAGGTAAGCGTTTGTGTCTACCTTCTTTTCAGCCGCTCTGCATTTCTTCAGCTGTTAGTCAGCAATTCTGTTGTCCCGATTTCTCTCTTGTGCCCGTGTTTGCATGCCTACCTTAATTTAGGATGGCGAAGAGTGGCACGACCGTTTGCTGCTCAACCGCAGTCTTGAATAAAATGTCCCCACATTGCCAATTCATGAAAATATGACAGTTTTGCAAGTGAACCACGAACACAGCTGCAGGAAGGTGAAACATAACACTTACCTGACTCTCGCTGCATGACTTGAGTAAGCATGGTGCCTCAGGACAGCTCCTTTGCAGATCTAGAGCAAAAACGCAATACAAAATATTAAACAAAACAATACAAATAATGTTTTTACTATAAAAATGCACATAGGTTAAAAAGTACGAGCTCGTATAAGCTGCTAGTCAAATATTTTAAAAAGTTTCCAAGAAATAATTCTCGAAGCATCCACAAGCTACAAACATAAGTAAATTTGACAAGATGCATCGTCGGTGTGTGAGAATGCATTTTGGCTGTTACCTACTAGGTTATCTGCGTGCAACTTTTATAACAATACCTGGGCAAAAACTTTATAAATGCACTTCATCTGGAACTGTGAGACGATTATTATTTACAAACGTCGATGACATAGAAAGGTTATGCGGCTTTGAATGATGATCAACAGTACATACATGACTTCCCCAATCAGCTGTGAAAATGGCTCAAGCTATCGCTCTCCCACCAGCTAAATACCCGAGACAAAGTTGATGAGCATGGTGAACAGTTTTATTAAACCCCATTGCCAAGATAGCTGCTTACGACATTGCAATGACATAGTCAACAGAGAAGCGCAAAATAAAATGATACGTCGGCCACGCCACCAGTTTTGTTTGCGTTGACTTATTTGTATTAGTAGATAGGAGGTTGCTATTGCATATACTTCATTTTAGGCCAAAGACCTAGAAAAGTGTTCACATTGGCTCTGACTGCCTTGTTTCCTAGTGGCGTGTGTGTCATCTTCACATCTTCTTGTCTAATGCTGTTTTATTGCCTTTTATATTGCACCAACCAGTGCAGTTCCAATCAAGCACACTACTGATTGAGTTGTGCATTGCAAGCATGCAAATGTGGTTAACAAATATCAGCAAAATAAATTGCAAGGCACAATTATCTAGACAAACATAACTTTCTTTTGAACGAGAAAACTGTCTTTCATTATTACGCTTCCTTCATACAGACTCCGCAGAAGTGAGTTGCAAAAGATATGTTGTTTTGATAGGCAAAATGAAGTATATGTGACGCACCTATTGACGGCCTTTTCTGTAGAATATACATCTTTGTTTTTTTGTTTTTAGATTTTGAAGAAACCGGACACTAATAAGCACACAAGCTAATGGGCATTCATCATGTCTGGCTGAGTAGCTATTCAATTAATGCAACATTCCAATAACGGAGCGAGTTTCATAAAAAGAGTGTAAAAGAAGGTTACAGCTGTTGCTCATCGTAACAAGTTTGCTTGCCCTCTCCTTTTAGCAGATTTCTAAAAAATACAAGAACCAAAGAAGGAAAATTGTAGTGATGCACCATATGGCGCAAGGCAATGTGTGTGAGTGACTCATTGCTTAGCCTATAAAAAAATGACACCATATCTTAACACAATGGTCATTCCTGCAGTGCCTGAATGTGCATTCTCATAAGGCTGAAATTGTTGCACTGTTTTGACACTACTTAAAAATTGATAGTTATTGACTCCAAATAGTTCTACAGTCCTATCCACCTTCTAGAGGGCGGCAGAAGCCCACTTTCGCATACGCTAGGTGCCAATAAAATCTGAGAACATATTTTTCTTGATGAACAGCCACCACAGCATGGTTTTGCTGCATCAGAATAATTAAAACTGAGATTTACGCACAATGCAAGCTGATAACCATCAGTCGCACTAAAGTGACCACACATAGCAAGGGTCATTTTGGCCTGTTATATCTCGTGAACAAAGCAAATGAGGACATATGATATTAAAACCATGTGTTCACTGACAGAAGCGCTCTTCGATAAAAAATTGTCGTCAAAATTTAGACCGGATTTTTTTATTTTTTGAAAATGAACTTGTTTGAAAAAACTCGCTTCTTTAACTATTTTTTTCTTTTTTTGCATTGCCCGTAGGAAAATGATCTTCCGTATAAATGTTGCAAAGGTTCTTTTCTATATTTACACTGTTTTGAAGTTTCTGTTTGAAATAGGAAAGGCGCCAAGGTGCCTAAAGCTTAGCACACTTTTTTTTATTTCGACCGTGTTTGCCATTTTTTTCACATTTTCTTCCTTTTGAGAACGGCATAAAAAATGCATGGATGTAATTCACAGTATTGCGTTTTAAAACCAGGAAAAAAATTTCCAACACGTCATTTATAGTTCGCGTTAGATTCTGCCGTGAAATCCGAAAACATTGCAGTGAGCAAGAACAGGAGGCCCGCACCGCCACCTTCAAATATTTTTTTGCTGCGCCGGCAGCGTTTCTTGGAAATAAAATTTTTGGTTCACTGCACTTTGAGTGTGTTCACATTACACATCAAAAACCCAGGCAAAACAAAAATATCGACCGGACAGGCATGTTTGATCTCTCGTGGAATCACCCTGCTGTGCATTGCTGCTGTGTTATTTGTGGAATGTGTTTTCTCACCAATGCTTGGTTCGAGGCCACCGAAAATACTATTTTATAAGAACAAGTGTGCTACTGTTAATTTCTGGGATGTCAAACTCAACAAATCCGCATCCCTTGGCACGTGTCACTCAATGCATTAAAAAAAAAGTTTAGCCTGGCTGGTATAGATTCTAACAGGGTATCTCCATCCTTGATCGAATTTCGGCGCTAAAGAAGTTCATAGTATGGTAGAGATTCACCATGGTACCACTCACTGGTACCAGGGAGACTGCAATAAGAGGAATCTCTTTGTCGTGTTCCACATGGCATTTGTGACCAAAATCATATGGCTTTGAAGATGTGTGTACAAAGTATGGATAGGCACTGTACGCCTCAGGAAGCATTGCTTTTGTGTGCCTATCTGCAACAAACGCATTTATGCCACGCGTATCTCTGCGCTGGCATGAGGTGTCGCCAAAGTGCCACGAAAATTCAACTCTAGGAGAGAATGTTCAGAGCCATGTGTAACGTTCAATGCAACAACAAAAGGAAGGATTGACTGCAAGCCTACTTGCTTCACAATGAGAAGAAAAATGCTACAAGGGTCAATAGTGTGTGTAATTGTGCTTCTTGTATTGCCCAAAAGAGCTGTAGCATTATAAAAAAGAGAGCGCCGTGAGAACACCCTCTAACTTTGAATATGTAGGAAAGCTTCAAAATGGTGCTCCAGGAACGTTCACACATGTTGAAATGAAAACAGCAAAAAAGAATGAAATATTGCACAAAACATCACAAGTCATGGCGTGATTTTCATAACTGGAGGAGGGATTTCAAGCTCCCTCAAAATTTTGAAATGCTGCATGTTCATATAAACGCACACACACATACGTCCACATGCACAAAAACATGAAGTACAGCAAGACCGCTACCATTAACAAATTTTCTGGTTAGGCCCCTGCATGGTGTGTATTTGTGTGTGGTATTCTGTGCTATCTTCATTATGACCCTGTAGCAATAACAGACAAATCTCTTTGCTGTACAAGGGTGTATACATGAAAGCCAAATTTCCTGAATGTGGCCCTATTTCCTTGAATAAATGCAGGAATTGTGGGCGGTGCCATTACTAAACATGCAAATGGAAACAGGAACAATCCTTGATACACAGGGATGCACGGAACAGCAACACAACACTGTAACCCGTTTCTAGACTTGACAAATTCGGCTGTTTTGGTGCCTGATATAGGTTGTTGTTATAGATTAAACTAGACCTAGAAATGAAACGACACATTTTAGTATTGAGCAGCTTCAGATCTAAATGCATTTTAAATTTGATGTTGATGTGTGGCACATATGTCCTATGTATTATAGAAGATTCCTACTCCACATTAGCACTCCTACATGTTCCTATGTTCGCGCGTAGCACATGAAACTTATTGAACCTCACCACATGTGAGTAGTCAAATATAAATCGCAAGTTTGATCTGTGACAACAATAATGTCAAAATTGTTTACAGCAGAGCTGTGGCCTACCTGCATTTGTTCGTCACTCGGGTTCACATCAGCATTGGCTGCATATGGTCATCACCAGCAGGGGAGGCGGCTGCAACAATTTCTTTGTTAAAGCATTGCCGAGAATTTGGTCTGGTTTGTTGCCAAAGAAATCTGGTAGGACAGGCTTTGAGAGAAAGTTGTGTAATAAGGCTGTTACCAGTCAACTCAGAGGTTATGCCAAGCAGGCATGGTCTCACGCAAACCATACACTGAATAATAAATGGGACTGACAAATACAGGCATATTTTTAACTTTGTTCATCATGGAACTAACACATTATGCACTGATCAGCTTATGTGTTAGAAAATAACATGACAGAGGTCAATATATTTCACTAATAACACACATCCTTGTCAGCCACATGCTATAATGGGCATTCGACAATTACCCATCTAAGAAAATGTGAATAAATATTATCTGAAATTTTCAAAGCCTCATCGTACATGTGATTGTTGCTCAATACAGTTTCCCATGGATTCTACTGAATGAATGTCGACAGCATGTGCTTTGCTGCCTTCAACATAATTTATGAGAAATACACTTTGTGCAACACATGCCAGTGTTGCACAAAATTTCTGTGGTCTACATGTCTTTTTACATCCAACAAAGCTCCGCATGCCAGTTTTGCACAGAATTTCTGTGGTCTACATGTCTTTTTACATCCAACAAAGCTCCGCATGCCAGTGTTTCACTGTGCCATGTCAGTGGATTAACACGGGAAGTTGGGCGAGTTGGTACGTTATCATATTCAGCTGAACGTGTAGCGCGGCATAGGTGAGGGAAGAATTGGATGACACGGCGCTTCATTCCTGGTCTATGCCACGTTGCACGTTCAACGAAACAAGCCATGTGAGTGCCATATTATCTACCTTAGATGCAGGGTGGCTTGTTTGTGCCCTTAGCAACATACACAATGTGCAACCACATTTATAGCATACTTTATGCAATTTAGCATTCTTTAGCAAATAAAATTTATGGTGCCGTAACAGAGCCTGAGCTCTAGTTCGTGGGTACGATTACAGCGCTGTTTAAGTGGTGCTTTATGATACTTGCCAGCGTCATGGAAAACTGCAGTCCATCTATCGCTCCACCAGTAGAGCGCGAATAGCGTATGAATGGTTTTACATAAAAGCACTAGCACATAAACACAGTGATGAGTGCTTACCACAAGCTATACAGTTGCAGAAGTTAGGAAACAAGTAATACCAATCCAATAAAGGCAGAAGTTGAGGGTAAGATGGGAGCTTGAAGAGGTGAAAAATTCGTGAACACGGGGTGCCAGCAACACCCCGTGTTCACGAATTTTGCACGTAATACCACTGTCACACGTAACTGCAATGCACGAACGCACATACAGTGCCGAAAGCAATAGCAAATTCAGATGAGAGTACGCCTTGCCAAATTAGGTACAACACCCATAAAAATGGGTCAAACTGACTAAACTAAATACAGTGTCATGCTGCAAAAATTACATTTTTAGCAAATCTACCTTAGCTATTGCTTAAAAGACGACAAACAAAGTCCAAGAGTGCTAACCTAAACGCTTTTGACAGTCACGTTACTTAAGGACGCACAAAATGCACGCCTAAAGAAAATATCCCTACATACACTTTATTTCTCCCACTGTACTGATTCACGGCTCATGGCTCAACACGGTGGCTGGAGATCATTCCTTTAGAGCTCGTTCAAAAGAAAAAATAAAATCAAGCTTCGATTTCATTACTTTACCCCAAGTAAGTTGACAAGTGTAAACTGCACGCATAAAACACATGACGATGGTGTGTCTGAGAAAAATGTCTCCTTTCAGCAAATTTTAACATAGCGCAGTGCGTGCGCACGAGCTAATTACCAAAACTTTATATAACTACTGATTACGCTCTTGGACAAACGTCGTGCGCAAGCACCATGCACACAACAACGATATGTGGTACCAACAAGTTATGCGATTTCCTTCAGCGACAACGCATACTACAATAAGAACGACTGACAACGTACGAAGCGTAACATTCAAAATCACTTACCTCTGGCAAGAAAGCACGCTGGCAGCGTACACTGCAGGATGACCGCCGGTTTTCAAGCGATGCGCAGAGCAAGGAACGGCCAAGCTACCCGCATCCGGCTGTCCGCCGGTATAGCTCCCGAAGTGCTCGAACGTCAAGGCATTTTAGGCCCACAGAGCGTGCCGTCGAGTAAAGATTGCGATGCTGCTACTCACTGATGTGTGGAAACGTTTGAAGAGGGCACGGTGTAAAGAGGGTCTCCAAAGCTATGAATCACGTCCCTCGATCACACCGAACAAAGGAGTCGCAGAGAACGGAGTCGCACGGCCGGCATCTGGTCACTATTTGCACGGTGCCGCGGATCATACTCAGTGAAGAACTTGCGCTTACGTCAGTAACCGCAACACACAACACACAACGCGAGGCAACGCAGTAAAAATCCACCGCATGAACAAAACTCGGCACTACGACACACACACGAAATGCTGGACGCCGCCATGTCTGGGAAGAGAGAAAAAAAAAAAAAAAGCGGCAGGGCGATAATGGCGACACTAGCGCCACCACCACCTCAGTTTCAGTTTCGGTATCAACATATCAACAGAAAAATCGTGTGTACGTTGCTACAAATAGCTCAAACACGTGTGCTAACGCTGCAAGAAGGAAATGCGCTATCTTATATGTTTTGTCTCATCAATCTGTCATTGAAATTTACAGCAAGTTATACAGATGTAGTGGAATAGTTAGTGAAGTTGTTCAGGGGAGGTCGGCCTTTGACTGCAATGTGAAAATGCACATCATGCATTCACGAACAGTTTGTCGTGTAATTACATCCGCAGCTTAACGAATGTTTACCTTCAGCCTTAACTTCATTTATTAATACAAAAGCGAGTCTGCTTTGAACCATGTGGTTCATTGCTTCTCGCTTGGTACAGCTCAACGCGTTTTGCTTCATCGCGGGACTTTAGCGGGGCGTTGACATAGCATTCCAATCACGCGGAAACACAATACAAAAGATAACGAACCGTGATTGCGTTTTTCGCGTGTTGTATACGTGGTTCAAAAGACACGAAAACGTTTTCATCTCGGTGCCCACGAGTGCACGTTGTACGCACTGCAAATGCGCTGTGCGATGTATTTTTGTGCCGTTTCTTAATGCACGAAATCACACCGTTCGTGCAACATGCATTAGGAAATTGTGACACAGCTGCCGGAAGTAAGTTATGAAGAATTGTGTCCGCTGTAAATGCATGGGGTAAAACAGCATATGTCTGCCGCTTCGCGTTGCGCCTTGGGCGCTCTCACTGTTTCACCAGTGCCGTCACGCGCCCGTCGCGCGAAGGGCACACATTACTGCAACATAATTTTTTGATGACATCGGAGCCGACGGAAGTCCTAATATTGGAATAATGTAAACGCACTGCGCGAAATTGTTGCCTTATTTCGAACTGTTTGCTTAGACTTCATAGTCATCAATCGCGAGCTGCTAATGGTTATACTGGCAGCTCCCGCTCGTATTCACAAACGTCCCTTTCCTTACGCGTAAAGGCGGCCTTTCGTAAGTAGAATTTCGGGTAAAGTGAATTAAAAGGTAAAGCGACGACCTTTCAAAGACCCACCTTAGGACATTTTAAGGGCACCTAACGAAAGACGCCCTTATCCGTATGAGTGACTGTTATGGGAGCGAAGCTATGCGCGTTTTTGCGCTTGAAATCATCCATTCATGCGCGTATAACTTAATCCTACTACAAAAGTTTAATCAAATGTGCATCTACGCTACTGAAAACAAATGCAGCTAGTGTTAAACGGGTATTTTGCGCGTTTCTATAGCGTTGCTGACTCGCTGACTCGTGTTGGCTAAACTTTCTTTTCGGCTAAACACTAGCCGTCACAATAACGTGTTTGCTAAATTTCCCGTCGTTTCATTTGTGTACGTTCAATGCACGTGTTTGTGCTGGTGGTTGCACGGTACGTTTGCATTCGTAAGCTATAACAAAGTTAAGGGCGTTGTGTGCGGTCCCCTCGTTGAGCCCGGGCTCCCGCCTGTTTCCCTCCATTCGGCTTGCGTCCTCAAGGGAAAGGGGGACGTCTCAAGGCTGAATTCCCGTAATGTCCCCGTGTTGTTGTTGTTTGTGGTTATGTGGAGGAAGAGACGTGTTGTGTGGCCGTGTTCTGGCCGTCAGTGACAGCGGTAGAGAAACGGACGGTCTGTGCGAACCGAAGTGAATGCGCGTGAACGATGTGCCTGTGTGGTGAATATTACCTCCTTCTGAATGTGTTCTAATTCAGCTTTATTCTAATAAATGGGTAAGGTTTTCTCATTTCCTTACTTGTACGTGTTTATTTAGTTCGGTCGGTGTTAGCACTTTTGCCGTTAGATTTACGCACCGAGGACTACCAGCGGACTAGTTGGGATTATTCCAAAGAAATCGAAAGGCTGACCACACGGAAGAAGCGTTTACGACAGGTGAGCTCCGTTTTCGCATCTTGCTACTTTCGAGGAGCGAAGACAGCAGCATTTTGCCGATACTGAGGCTCCTGATGTTTGTTCAAATTGTGGCTCAATCGTGCCAGCTTCATCGCCTTTCCACGCGTGATATGTATCTTCGATGAAATACGACACGTGTGATTGCTCGCACATTGCTTCGAAGCTTTCTTTTTCTTTTTATTGTTGCGGATGTCGTGCTTTGTACGCAAATACACACATATCGCCATGCTGGATAGCATAAGCCCTAGGTACTTCGAAAGCTACCTTACGGAGGCTTCCTTTTCGTAAAGTTCTCTAAAGGGGGCTACTGAGGATAAAGTGTGTTCTTGAAACGCGGTAAGGAGCCGAGCAAGTAATAAAGATGTACTCGTGCAAGTGCACCGCCGAGCTAACAATACGAACCAATACGCTAGCGGTCGATCGAGTTGCTTGTAACCGTCGCGTACAACAATCTTTGACAACGGACATCGTGTCTATGCGAAAATAGGCCAAGCATGTAGGCGACGCAAAATGTAATTTTAGAAGTGTTGCACTTTGTCGCTTATGCTTTCTCCAATTAGTTAGGGCTTTCGTCAGTTAATTGTCATGTGCAGCGCTTGCCTCTCGCTCGTTGGTTCAGAAGTGAACTCTTCTCACTTCCATTTTCAATGCAAGGAAACAGGGGCGTAGCCAGAAATTTTTTCGGGGGGGGGGGGGGCGGGGTCAACCATACTTTATCTATGTTCGTGCGTGCGTTTGTATGTGTGCGTGTATATATACACATGCAAAATTGAAAAATTTTGGCTACGCCCCTGCAAGGAAACACCTATAGATGCGCGTTGACAGTTGATGCACAATGCCCTAGAGTTCAAAGTTGTACCACAACAATTCGGCGGTTTTCTCGGATGAGTACTTCTATGCATCATAAATGCAGCTGATCACGAAGCATCCATAATCAGCAACGTACGTGTCCATCGACACAGGCTCCTCATGTTTCTATTATCACATCTATTGCACCCAGCATCCACCCGGCACCTCACCACGTACGCCACCACCCACCCACTTTGCCCACCGGGTCTCCCACCAAACACGAAGCATCCCTGCATCCACCCAGCACACCCACCAATTGTTCCACCGCCCACCAACTTTGTGTCTCCACCACCCACCCATTATGGCCACCGAGTGTCCACCAAACCACCAACTTTCCCAGCACGCCCACCAAGGGTCCCACGATGTCCACCATTACTCCCACCATGTACACCACGTTGTCCATCATACCCACCAGAATTTCCACCATTTCCATCATAAATTTTATGATGGGCAATGCTGGGATTTTCAATAGGGATGGTAACGTGATTCCTCGCCCGACGTGGCGCCTTTATAGTGTATTTTTGCGAAGAAGTTTCAAGCACCGGCGTGGCTCTGTGGAAGAATACTCGACTGTCACGCAGAGTGCCCGGGTTGAAATCCCGTCCGATCGTTGATGTTTTTTGCCATTTTATTTGTTATTATTTCGGGCGATAACAATTACGGACACCGGCGGCGGCGGCCGACAACTACGGCGCCAAAATGAGTTGATCTAGCGATCTCATAACAGCTTTCGCTGTAAAAGAGGTAAAAAATATTGCAATGCGCGCACACTAATACCACGTGTCTTGAATGGGCTATAAAATCATATTTCCGCTGTAAAATAAAGCTAGTTGGAAGTTGGTGTCCGTCCTGATGTGTCGTGTGTTCTTCGTCTTCATTCAATTCCCGCCGAAAAAGTTATTAATTAAGGAAATGTAGTCCTAAACCATCAAAGAAATGCGGAAAAGTAGTACTAATGTTATAACAAGACATTCACACGTTTTGCAGTTCTTGACGTTTAGGCACATAATCTGCGCTCTTAAGAAAAATCAAAAAGGTAGTAAATGCAAGCAGACAGGTAGTAACTGCAGCGGTTGCTAAATTTCTTGAACCGTTACTAACTTTTGCTACCTCTTTTACTACCTACGCTAGCACAAGGTAACTGCAAGCGAATAGGTAGCGGCTGCAGAGATTACTACCTTTCTTGGACCCTTACTAACCTTTGCTATCCATTGACCATCTACATTACTCTTCCCGAAGAGAGGCAGCTCAAATTGTTCGTCGACAGCGGCACCGTTCACGGCAGAAGCACAAGCGCGCCAGCAGTACAACCAGATGCAAAGAACCGGAGCCTCCACCGCCGCCCAGCATCATGCCTTCTCAGCCAACTAGAGAGTCGGGCAACATCTGGAAGGAGCGACCGACAACAAGCGGTAACCCTAAGCCGGCTAGAACAGTCCCTGGGGACAGTTCCCCTGCAAAATGCTGATGACGCTACCTGGCCGTCCCTGCCATCGATAGGTTCTCTCCAGAATCACTCATAGGAAGGTCCTGCGATACGTCTGCCTAACAAGTCTGATGGAGTGAAGGTCCAGGGCATGCTTCGTCAACTGATGGCTGTTATGCGAGATGTGCTCTCTAGTTTACGCACGCCATCAGCGAAAGCTGCGTTACAAATAATGGATACTCTAGAGCCGCTATCAGCGGCTATGGAGTAGTCATTCATCACGGCGCTCTCAGGAAGATCTTCGTCATACGAAGAGTGCCTGCGTCGATCTGTTATTATGCAGTGGAACGCGTGTGGTTTGCGTGGTCGCCTTTCAGATCTTCGACAGCGTCTCTTCAAGTATCGATTTCCATTTGTGCTTATCTGTGAACCGAATATTACTTCTTCTTTCCGACTATCAGGGTATTTGCAACTTTGGTCACGCAAAGATATATCCACAAGCAAATTTCTGTTGTTTGTACGGCGTGACATTGTGTACGCGAGGCATAACATTACAGATCATGCTTTTCTAAGAAATCTATTTCCTTTTGAGATATCTCAAAGGTATCCCAAAAAGAAATAGATTTCGCGAAAACAGGTATGATAACTTAGATGTGATGCCTTGCATGTGGTTGACGTGGACGGTGACGTTTTCACTTTGCACAACGTGTGCTTTTTCGTTTGGCTTACTTTCTTTTCTTTTCCTGGGTCATACATAAGGAAGTGTGTAGCACGAAAATAAACATTTGTTAGTACGCGCTTCACCCGGTGTGTGTCTTTTTTCCGTTTCAAGTCGTCCAATTCCTGGCAGCGCGATCAAGCCATGTATTTGCTGCCTGGCCGTTAAATACTTAATCTACAATTGTGGTTAATACCTAGTGTGGGAAGTTATAACTGGAATTGTCTCGACATATCACTTTTAAATGGGAATGATGATGATGACAAACATCATCATTCCCGTTTAAAAGTGATATATGTTATAACTGGAATTGTCTCGACATATCGCTTTTAAACGGGAACTGGCGAAGAAAATGTCCATTGATCAAGCAAAAAACCATGGTTTAGTACCTTGTCTCCACCGTTGTATGTAATGCCTTGTGGTGGCAGTTTTCTAGAAAATAGACATGACATATTCGTTTTTTCACTACGGTTGATTAACAGCATTGTGCTACGTCCCCGAGCACACATAATCATGTAGTAGGGTATAGAACTATTGGTCAATATTTATAATTACTTATCCTAAAACACAGGTGCTCACTGGTACCAGAGGCGTTTCCCGAAGGTGCACCTATAAATACTAATGTAGCCACTTAAGAAGTACGTGTCGTGTAGTGTAGCTGTTGTTGTGTATTCATTCATGAAGCTCCGTGCATAATTACGCGAAGTTTGTGTCGTCATGTTGACCTTGCGAAATTTTGTTATTAACAATCATGTAGGGAAATTAACACGTTAGCAACTTTTATTACCTTTTTTCAACCTTTATTTTACTACCTATAGTCAGTAACGACTGGGATAGTAGCTGTCACTAAATGCTGTTAGTAACGGCAAGTGTAGTAACAGTTACTACCCTGAGATTTGCAAACAATATCAATTTGCCAGGCGTAGCTTTCCGCTCCCGCACGCGCAACTCTCGAGGACCCAGTCAGTCACTTTAAGAATGCTGCAAACGGGTACTTACCCGTCGCCTTTAGTGTACAACAAATTTATTGACAGCAAGGGTGGATCTTTGGCCTTGTTGGTGCGACATATGCATAACGTTAAGCGCAATACTGAATCGACGAGGACGGGACAGGGAGTGACACACACACAAGCGCTAACTTTCAACAATGGTTTATTGTGAGCCGGATCACTGCATAAATACATGAAAATTGCGGACATCAGGCATGCGCAAATGTGAAGGATCTAGAAATGACAATTCTTTTCTGGACAATGATAATGAAGGTGCGCTGACACAATCTTGGCCTAACTCGTGTATGGTGGCTGATTCAACTATCAACCGCGTGGTCTCATCTTTGTGCGTGCGTACGACAGAGCACTCATGAAAAGCAGGCGAACACCCACACGTGCTGCAATGCGCGGTTAACAAACCATCGCCACCCTTCTTTACATTGTTTTTGTGTTCTCTAAGCCTGTCGTTAAGGCAGCGCCCTGTCTGCCCCACGTAGAATTTCCCACACGAAAGGGGGAGCTTGTACACGACCCCTTCTTTGCATTCCACGTGGCGAACTCTGTGATTTTTTACGCAGCCGCGCGCTTTGTGAGCAGTTGGGTTGCTGAGCCTGCACAGCTTTCCCAGCTTGTTTGGAGCCGTAAAAGCGACGCCAATGTTTGCTCGAGCGCCCACTTTTTTTAAGTTGTGGGAAATCTTGTGAAGGTATGGCATGACAGCGAACCTCTTGCGGGAATTCTCACCTGCGGCGGCGTTCTGTTGGCGACTTGAAGGCTTTTTGAGCAGGGATTCTGCCACTGACACCAGAAGGTGGTCAGGGTAGCCTGACCACCGCAACGCACAAGCAGGCTACCCTGACCACCTTCTGGTGTCAGTGGCAGAATCCCTGCTCAAAAAGCCTTCAAGTCGCCAACAGAACGCCGCCGCAGGTGAGAATTCCCGCAAGAGGTTCGCTGTCATGCCATACCTTCACAAGATTTCCCACAACTTAAAAAAGTGGGCGCTCGAGCAAACATTGGCGTCGCTTTTACGGCTCCAAACAAGCTGGGAAAGCTGTGCAGGCTCAGCAACCCAACTGCTCACAAAGCGCGCGGCTGCGTAAAAAATCACAGAGTTCGCCACGTGGAATGCAAAGAAGGGGTCGTGTACAAGCTCCCCCTTTCGTGTGGGAAATTCTACGTGGGGCAGACAGGGCGCTGCCTTAACGACAGGCTTAGAGAACACAAAAACAATGTAAAGAAGGGTGGCGATGGTTTGTTAACCGCGCATTGCAGCACGTGTGGGTGTTCGCCTGCTTTTCATGAGTGCTCTGTCGTACGCACGCACAAAGATGAGACCACGCGGTTGATAGTTGAATCAGCCACCATACACGAGTTAGGCCAAGATTGTGTCAGCGCACCTTCATTATCATTGTCCAGAAAAGAATTGTCATTTCTAGATCCTTCACATTTGCGCATGCCTGATGTCCGCAATTTTCATGTATTTATGCAGTGATCCGGCTCACAATAAACCATTGTTGAAAGTTAGCGCTTGTGTGTGTGTCACTCCCTGTCCCGTCCTCGTCAATTCAGTATTGCGCTTAACGTTATGCTTATTGACAGCATAAAGCCGCACTGCCCTCATTGCGACGAGAGACGATGCACGTTAGCCCACATGCTCTGGCAATGCACGGTGCAGCGCGATTGCGAGAATCTCAGCACAGAGGACGCCTGGAGGACGGCAATCACCAGCTCAGACCGGGAGGTCCAAATCCGGGCTGTCCAGAGGGCCCGCAATTTGGCAGAGGGGCTCGCTCTTCCTGTCCCCACGTGGGTGCGGCCCGCAGCCGACCCTCCCTCTTGAGGGGAATCGGCTCCTCAGGACAATTTATAAAGAAAGTTCATTGACTGACTGACTTGCCATTACTAACTGCAGGGTAGCAACATATGTGACAAGCCGTTACCAGCCCAAGTTAGCGAGTACTACCACCTTTTCTTTAAGAGTGTATTTGTGTACACCACGATGCTGCTAGTATACTATTAAGGACGACTGAATTATCATGGAATTCAGTGGGATTATCTATCCCATGATAAACAACACATTCCTCGGCAAACATTTTAATGGATGAGAAAGGAATGTAATAAAGGATTTTATTAATATAAATACACAGTGGTTTGCAGTAACGTAGTAAAATTAGTTAACAAGAAAGTCTTTAATTCAGAGGAAACCTTTCTAGAAACTTTCTTGTCATTGTTAAGTATGCTAAGTTTAAGGAGCAGTAGCTCATGTGAAACTGTGTCAAAGGCTCTAATGGTGTCATTAAATGTGCCTTCAATGTCAAGGCCACGATTAATGGGTTTGAAAAGATGGTTAGTAAAACAGAGAAGTGATGTTGCGCAAGAGAACATCTATCTGAACCCCTATGGGAAAGTTATTACAAAAATGTTCTCTTACAGAAATTCAGTAGCGTGAAAGTATGTAGTGCATGTGCTCTAACATTCTGCAGGGACGTCTTGCGACGGATATAGGGTGATATTTCTTGGGCGAATGAGAGTTGCCTGATTTAGGAAGGCGAGCCACTCTCCCTTCTTTCCGGTTGCCTGGCAGGATAGAGTAGAGTGGCAACGTGGTTTCAAACTTTAATTCGCCTACACTATCTTTTTCTCTGTGTGAGCATTGTCTGTGCGTGTTGGATTGTCATGCCCTGTGTCAATCCGCATGCTCGTCCATGTCTTTATCTGTGCGAGCGCGCGCGTCTGTCTGTCTGTCTGTATGTATGTATGTATGTATGTATGTATGTATGTATGTATGTATGTATGTATGTATGTATGTATGTATGTATGTATGTATGTATGTATGTATGTATGTATGTATGTATGTATGTATGTATGTATGTATGTATGTATGTATGTATGTATGTATGTATGTATGTATGTATGTATGTATGTATGTATGCGCACGCGTGCGTGTCATGTTATTTCTCTCTCGTCAATCCCTGCGCTTCTCTCATCAGTCGTTCCTTCTTCATTGCAGCGAAGCAAGCAGCAAGTGGCTGTCTGCTTCCTTTCTCTTGACGCCTGCTATAAATGGCTCCTACATCGCTCCCTAACCACGTTGGTAGCCCACTTCCCATTCTCCCCAGCAGCATATGCTCACCATTATAATGCTGTCGAGTCTCTGAGGCTTCGTAAACTCTAAACTGAACAGTAGTCCTCCCTTGGTTTCCTTCTTTGTTACGATAGCTGTTTTCTCAAGGACGCTCATCCAAGCGTAGCCTTCCTTGTAGACCTTCACGAGGAGCACCTGTTCTCCCGTCACTTGGATGCCACCCCGGTCCTCTTTGCTGTCCCAGATGCGCAAGCTGCAATGCAAGTCGCATTTATTCGTTACGTGCACTTGGATGAGCAAAAATATATGACGCGTTTAGTTACTGTAAACACTGCACAAATATACAGCTGTCTAATTCTTCTTGGAATATTGGCTCGGTCAACGAGATTCAGCTAAACATTGTCTGTTAGCAACTTAGGAAATGTTAGGAAATGTAAGTGGCCGTGGATATGTCAATATCCAACTATACTAAATTAGTGAGAACATTGGTGGTGAGCACTGAAGCTGATCAACAAAACTTGGAGGACGCTTGAGCTTCGCCTTCAAGAGTAGGACGCGCAAGCATAATCGCCTGCGTAATCGCCGTGCGCATCGCCTTCTCAATAGCTAGCCTCGCTTCGGTTCCCGGTGGATGCCAAAACCATGCCGCAAGGAAACGAACGTCTGTGCGCGTAAAATTGGCCGTTTAAAACTACCCTAAAATGCCTACTGCAAGTGCGGTTGCGAGGTGCCCACTACGCCATAATTCATCCTTTTGCGAATCAACGAAGGGCCCACTACGCGTCCGTAAGGCAACACGCGAACCTACGCAGCTGCTCGCTTCGTTGATGCTTTTGCAGTTGATGATGATTAAATATGTCTGGGCGCGTTGTAATGAGTGGGCCTTTTAAACACCCACTTGTTGCGCGATTCACGTGTTTTGACGCTTGGTGCGATTCTACATATCCGCCACGCGATATTACACGCGTTAAGGAGACTCATCCCACTACACGACATTCATATAGTGTTTTTTAGGGGCGAAGCACCTTAGAGTCTACGCTTGTCCGTTGTTGTTCGTTGTCCGTGCTCACGGTGCAGCGCCGTATAAAATCGAAACATCAGGTTTAACAATAGACTAATATCAATCATAATTGCGAGGAAACAATACAAAATACCTACAAGCACAAACCCTTTATACTAGTCGGCGACTTCAGCGTACACATTATGAACCTTAGGACCTAGCTTTGTCGAAGACTCTTTAAGTCACTCAATTTAAATTATATGGGGCAACGCTCTAGTAACGTACGGTTACTCACCCGTACGATATTCAGAGCTTCGCCCACGTGTCATGATTAATTTCGTGGAGATGCGTCGATTTTTTTCCGAAGCAGTTTCAAGAAATGGCGTAGCTCTGTGGTAGAACAGCTGCTTGCCACGCAGGAGGCATCAGTTCGATTCTCACTCGAACCTAAGATTTTTATTATTTACTTCATTTGCACCTTTCTCGAATTTTGGGTCACAGACAACGCTGACTTTTCGCTGACAATTATCGACGCCGACACCGACACCGGAATTTCTGCTAAACGAGCTCTTTAACGCTATCGCTTTAATAAAAATGTAAGGCGCAAGATTAAACAAAATAAAGAAAGAGAGGACGGAAAAAGCGCCAACTTCCAACTAAGTTTATTCAGTGAAAACGCTAACAATATAAATGTAGTGGAAGATGCGCAAAGCCATGTAAATAAACTAAAGATAATCAGATGTCACGCACGTGAAATAGCATTAGCAAATGCGAGAGTGGCAGAAGCTATCACAAATCTAAAAAAAGCATCATGCCGATCAGGTGCAACATAGGTCGGCAAACTTACTCATGAGTCAACTCACTCAGACTTCACTTTTATTTCCTTGAGGCCCCCTCAAGGGGGGTATTACACAAGGGGTGGGTTTACAATTGCAGCAAAATACATACATAATAATAATATATACGCAATTATACATGCACATAAATTATACATAAACAATAATATGTAGATTCATAAAATATACATGATAACCACATATACATATAACTAGTAGCCACATATAAATAGAAGAATGAATTAGTGCTTAAGCTTTTCAGCAAATGATGATGGGCAGGTGATATCAGCGATAGAACGGGGCAGGCCGTTCCACTCAGTCGATGAACGGCAAAAAAAGGAGACCGAGAAGGTCGTAGTGCGGCTGCGTGGACGGGTTACTTGTAAGTGATGCCCAGTACGAAGGGAAAGGCGTGGGGATGCGGCCAAGATGTATGGTGTCTGATGAAGCGAGCTGTAATAGAACTTGTGAAAAAGGATTAGTGAATCAATGCGGCGCCGGGATAACAGTGAATCTAAGCCGGATCGTGCCTTCAGTAGCGATACGCTTGTGTGATAAGAGTACGGTGAATGAATGAATCTTACCCCGAGATTTTGGACTGATTCGAGTGCATTGAATAGATATGCTTGATGCGGGGACCATATCGGAGATGCGTACTCAAATTTCGGACGTACAAGTGTTTTAAATGCTAGTAGTTTAACGTTTGAGGTGCATGACGTAAGTGGCGTTTTAAGAATCCCAAGGTTCGGTTAGCTGAGACAGTAATGCGCACCACATGAACAGTCCAACCTAATCAAATGAAAGGGTGACACAAAGGTACTCAAATGAATCTACTTTTTCTAAGGGAGTATTACTGATGTTACAGGGCATATATGTAGGAGGGCTGATGACGGCGAGTGAAACATATTACTTCACATTTATTGGGGTTAAGGGTCATTAGCCAGTCGTTACACCAGTGTTGCGCTTTGTTAATGTTGTGTCCGCGATAGCTCACCTGATAACCGAACTGTCGTTAGTGCGCATGTGCCCACTAGTGCTTAAATGGTAGCGCTCAATGCACGATCGACACATTCGTATGTAACCGTCTGCCCGTGAGCTTCGGGTAATAAATGTTGCTGTTCCCCGTTGGAACCCTGGCCTGTCAGTCTCTGAACGAGACTCAACACTGGCGACGTAGGATGGGATGAAAAAATCGAGAAGCAGCGAGCAGTTGGTTGAAGCGAAAATGCAGTCTGCAGGGCAGCTGGGCCAGATGGAGTCGTTCGACGTTACTGAAAGCGACTGGACGGAATACAAGGAGAGGTTGACATCTTTTTTTATTGTCAACAAGGTTCCCGACAGCGACAAGGTACACGCATTCCTCAGCATCATCGGACCGCGTACGTATGGGTTGCTGAAGTCGTTGGCTACGCCGGACCTACCGTCGGAAAAAAGTTTCGAACAACTGAAGAGCCTCTTGGATGCACATCTTGCCCCAAAGCCGTCCATAATCGGGGAGCGAGCGAAGTTTTACCGACGAACACAGAGCGAAGGCGAGTCTCTGCCCGAATATGTTGCGGAACTTCGGAAGTTGGCCCAGAGTTGTCAGTTTGGAGCGAATTTGGACGAAGCGCTGCGGGATCGTTTCGTTTGTGGACTACTGCGAGAGGACGTGCAGCGAGTACTCTTTACCGAGGACGACAAACTGACGTTCCCGAAAGCAGTCGAGCGCGCCCTGGCAATGGAAGCAGCCCGGAAAAATGTCGCCGAGACTAGAGTCGTGGAGTCAATGACCACACAGCTGCACCAAATGGAGGGAGAAGGTAATTATGCCCCTGCTGATCTGTACGAGGCGCAAGCGATTGCCGGTAGGCAGCTACAGGCTTGTTATCGCTGCGGTTCTCAGAGCCACACGCATTCACTATGCCCGTACGTTAAGGAGACGTGCTATAAGTGTGGAAAGAAAGGGCATATTCAAAGGGCCTGTCGCAGCAACAGGCAATCTTTTGACGGGCATCAGCAGAAACGGAGTGTGAAAACGCTGAAAGTGGTGACGCAGGTGCCACCCATGGGCGTTTCGGAACAAGTGTCTTCTTGTCGCACTGCTATTTTTCTTGGACTAAAGATAAATGGAGCACTGGTGGAAATGGAACTTGACACGGGAGCCGCAGTGTCTATCATGCCTTACAAGCAGTAGGTCCCTTCAGCTAGCTGCGAACCAACCGACATCGTCCTGCGCACCTATACCGGAGCCCTCGTCCAACCTTGCGGCGTGGCGGTCGTCAGTGTGCAGCACGGCGAACAGACGGCGAAACTACCACTCTACGAGGGTGGCGATGCGGGCTTGTTGGTTGGTCATACTTGAATGAGTTGAGCGCATACGAGGACACGGACAGAAGGAAGAGACTGCGCAAAACTGGTATATGAATCGGCAGGAGAATGAAATAAACCATTGTTGTTAGTAGCGCCAGTGTGTGTACGTCTCTTCCTTCTGTCCGTGTCCTCGTATGCGCTCAACTCATTCAAGTACCACTCTACCTCGTCGATCAAGCAGGACCACCGCTGCTAGGGCGTGAATGGCTGCACACAGTACGGCTAGACTGGAACCAGATTTGGGGCCTCAACCACGTCTCAAGGTCAGTGTTCGACTTGTCTTCCCGAATGAAGGAAAGGCTAGAGACGTTGCTTGCAAAATACAAAATGCTGTTCAAGGATGAGCTAGGCGCTATCACAGACGAAAGGGCCGAGCTGTTTTTCAAAGCCGACCACCGGCCGAGATTCCTAAAAGCAAGGAATGTGCCATTCGCATTGCAGTCAGCAGTAGAAGCAGAGATAGAAAAATTGGTTCAGCTGGGAATACTCACAACCGTGAATACATCAGAATATGCCACGCCCGCCGTCCCTGTGATAAAGAAAGATGGAAGCATACGCCTATGTGGGGATTATAAGACAACGATAAATCTTTCACTGGACATCACACACTATCCGCTGCCTAAAATCGATGATCTATAGATCATGCATTTTACTAAGATAGACCTCAACAGGGCATACCAACAAGTACTCATGGCGGAAGAGTCGAAGAAGTACCTAACTTTGAACACGCAGAAAGGGCTGTTCGTAGTCAACAGGCTACCCTTCGGAATAGCGTCAGCGCCAGGTATTTTTCAGAAAATAATGGACACAATGCTGAAGGGCCTAAACGGAGTTTGTTGTTATCTTGATGACATATTGGTCACGGGAAAAAACGCTGAAGAACACATGATAAACCTAGAAGCACTCTTGAGATGTTTGCTGGAGCGAGGCGTCAGAATAAAGAAAGAAAAATGTGCGTTCTTTCAAAATGAGCTGTGTTACCTGGGGCACAAAATCAGTGCAGCAGGAATATCTGCGTCACCAGAGAAAATTGAAGCAGTCATAAACGCTGCCGCACCGACAAACAAGCAGCAACTGCAGTCCTTCCTAGGTGTCGTGAATTACTATGGAAAGTTTGTGCCTAATCTATCAACAGTTGCTGCGCCCTTTTACCAGCTTTTACGGAAGGACGCGCCTTGGTGCTGGGACGAGTGCTGCCGAGAAGCGTTCAAAGAAGTTAAAAGAACGTTGTCATCGCCGCAGGTGCTGGCCCATTACGACCCGGCTCGACCATTGAAGCTGGCCTGTGACGCATCGCAGTACGGGGTAGGTGCAGTGCTTTCCCATGTTTGTGAGGACGGGAAGTCTAGACCAGTTGCTTTTGCTTCGCGCACGCTTTCCGAAGCAGAGAAGAAATATAGCCAGCTTGAAAAAGAGGCGTTGGCCATAATCTTTGGCATAAAAAAGTTTCATTGCTATATTTATGGCCGAGCATTCACTTTAATCACTGATCATAAGCCCTTACAGCAAATTTTGGGGCCAACAACAGGTATCCCGCCGATCGCGGCTGCGCGCCTACAGCGGTGGGCTGTGACGCTGTCGGCATACAGATACGACCTTCTTTTCAAAAACTCGGCCGATAACGCAGAAGCCGATTTTTGTTCCCGTTTGCCGCTACCATGTGTGAAAGACGAAACGCAGGAATCTGAAGAGACTTTCTATTCATTGCGGCTGGCCTCTCTACCAGTGTCGAGCAAAGGGATTGCGCATGCCACAGAGCAGGATAATGACCTGGTGAAAGTAAAAGAGTGCGTAAGCACAGGCTGGCCAAGATTTGTCAGTGATGATAGACTGAAACAGTACTTCGCCAGACGCAATCAACTGACATTGCATCAAGGATGCATTATGCTGGGAACACGAGTCGTCATTCCCGCAAAGCTGCAGATGGCAGTTCTGGACGAATTACACGAGGGTCACCCAGGTATAGTTCGCAGCAAGGCGCTAGCGCGTAGTTACGTCTGGTGGCCGTCCATCGATGGGGACCTTGAGCGTATGGTGAAATCATGTGCAGATTGCCAAGAACAGCGCAGTGCCCCTTGCAAAGCTCCGTTGCACCCGTGGTCCTGGCCCTCAGCGCCGTGGCAACGCATACATATAGATTTTGCAGGGCCATTTCAACAGTCAATGTTTCTTATAGTGGTCGATGCTCACTCGAAGTGGCCAGAAGTATTCCTGATGCGTTCAACTACTACAGATGCCACGATTGAGTGCTTAAGAGATGTTTTCGCTCGTTTTGGGTTCCCTGAGACGATTGTGTCAGATAACGGCCCACAGTTCACGTCACAGGAGTTCAAGCAGTTCGTGAGGGAGATGGGTTGCCGACACGTGCAAACAGCCCCCTACAATCCCAGTGCCAATGGACTCGCGGAACGTTTCGTCCAAACCCTGAAGAACGCGCTAAAGAAGGATGACGCACGACAACCAATGAAGCTAAAGCTCAACAAGTTCCTGCTCGCTTATCGCAACACGCCCATGCTACAACGCACGAGGCACCAGCCAACTTGTTGTTGGGGCGACGTTTGCGCACCCGCCTGGATGTGCTCAAACCCGCCGTGGGGGAAAGGGTGGCGTACGAACAGTTCAAACAAACGGTGAACAGACGGTGTCGTGTGCGCGAAGTGAGTGTTGGTGACCACGTTCTTGCACGCAATTACAGGGGACAGCCCAAATGGATGCCTGCTGTGGTGACTGCTCAAAGTGGACCAGTGTCTTTAGGGTACGAGCATCGACACCTTCGGGATGCTTCGAGTGGCGGCGCCACAAGAACCAGCTACTTCAAGGCACGGCAGGGCTTGCCGAAAACGCCGCGCAAGACGACGGTTTCTCCGTGTGGCCACAGAGCGACACCGAGCCGGAGCCAGCACCTTCATTGCCTGCAGCTAGTGTTTCGCCTTCACCAACGACGTCGGTGACGGACACTTCTCGAGGCGACCAGGATCGACGCTACCCATTAAAGGGACCCTGAAACGGTTTTGACGATTATGTACGAACACATTGAGCCGGTAGAACAAGTCCTAAGGATCATTTACAGACCGATTTAAGCTCTGTCCCAGGTGAAAATTTGCAACTGGGAATGCAACTGGTCCCAACTGGTCCCAGTTCAAATGGTTTATGGAACAATTCCCAGCGGGGACCAGTTGGGTCCCCACTGCAACTGGTCCCAGCTGATCCCAGTTGGGTCCCCACTGCAACTGGTCCCAGTTGGGTCCCCACTGCAACTGGTCCCAGTTGGGTCCCCACTGCAACTGGTCCCAGTTGCTTCCCCACTGCAGCTGGTCCCAGTTGTTTCCCCACTGCAGCTGGTCCCAGCTTGTCATTGTTTTTTGTCCGCTTGTCCTATCGTCCTTTTTTGCCCTATTAGAATTAGCCTTGAGTAAGTGTTTCATGGGTGTCCCGTCGTCATGCAGAAGGCCTGCAATATAGCAGCGCCCATGCAATGATAATCACAGTGGATGAATGAGGCATACGTTCAAATATATTTTCATAATCAAAACTACAAATGCTTATGCTGGCCCTTCACGATGTCGGCGACCATTTTGCCAAGGCAACTATGTCTTGTGTCACTTTCTTCTGGGCAGCCGCAGCGGCACTCGAGGAAATGCCTCCAAAATTCTGAAAATAAACAGAGCCATGAAATCAGAAAAACTGTAACACTTCTTTATTGAACTTTAACTTTGATAGCAATGTGTACAAAGTTGGGGGTACAGTGAAAAATTATCTAGACCTGTGATTCACAGCACATGTTCACAATGTTGCGGAAGGCTGAGTGAAATATTATACACACCCAACTGTGGCTTATTGCGTAAAAGAACACAGCATATCTGCAAAATTTTGCGGCAATCGAGGAAGGAAATTAGAAGAGAGGGCAAAAAAAATGAGTGGTGCTTTATCCTGTTTACATGCTTGCGTCCTGTGTTCTTTGAGATTCACCCAAGCATGAACTGCAAACTCGCCCAAGCTTATACATTGTGTGGTTAACACTGAATTACTGCAAACTATTTCAATAATCACTTACAATCTGTATGGTTATCTTTTTCGGGATGGTGGTGACTATTATGCATAGAGCATGCCACTAAATGTCAACTTAAAGATGGCATGAAGTAATTAAATTAAGCTATGGTAGATTCACGATGAGGCAGTCAGAAAGATATAACAGACTGTAGTCAAGGCAGCCTAGATTCCATATCGTTGCAAGCCCAACACAGCAGTCAGGCTGCAATGAGTTGGCTAAAACACGTGCTGCACGTTACGTGCTTATGCAATTAAGCCAACAGCATTAATAAACCGCACCAATGAACATATGTTACGCACAGGGGCGTAGCCAAGGGGGGGTTGGGGGGGTTCAAACCCCCCCCCCCCCCCGAAATTTTTCAATTTTGCTTGCGTATATATACACGCACACATACAAACGCACGCACGAACAAACAAAAAGTATGGTTGAACCCCCCCCCCAAAAAAAAATTTCTGGCTACGCCCCTGGTTACGCACATTTTGTAACGAATTATATCGTTCTTGTGATGTTATGTCGAACAAGTTTGATAAGCCGATTGGTGCGCACGCCAACGCACACACCGCGTCGACTGGAGCGTTTTATTAAGAGGCGATAAACGCGTTTTTGGCTCAACACACACGCTGAGCATAAAGTACACAAAGGGTTTGCGAGACTTCAACTACACTCACGAGCAGGGCACCGGTCCTTCAGCCCTGATCTACGCTTATGTTTCTTTGTGCATAGAGACAAACACAACAACAAACTGTAACAATATATGTGCGCAATAATTCAACCTCCATTAAAGCGTCTGAACTGAAGCGTCGCTGGTCTCGCTGTCATCAGATACCAGAGACGGAGGACGAGGGACTTGTTTTCCCGATCTTTCTGCTTCGTCCCACGTTTTTAATACAAAAAATAAGGGCAATATCAAACAAAGACTAAATAAGAGTAAATACCATGCACTCAACTCACCGAACAATCGGAGCACATGGGCCTTGACGTAAGCTTGTTGCTCGTCTTGCCATTATTCTTGGTGCCACTTTGTAGAGTAATAATCCAAGACATTTGTGGCTGAGTTCTTATGGTGCACGTTGAATATAGCCTTCACGTTCTCGTCGCGGAAATACACTAAAGCAAACACCGTGTAAGCAGGCTTACGTGTCGAGATTACACAAAGTATGCACAAAGCGTGCGCCGAGTTAACTTTTTGGCTTAGCTTGGCTGGCTTGGCCGCAAGCTCGGCTTGTCTTCGTATCGGGCGAGCGCGGATGGCGCGCCGGACGCACGACATTTGCACCTGGTTTGCACCACATTATTTTCGCCTGTATTTTTATAGCGCTACTTGTCTTGCTTAGCATAAATTGCTGTAAAATTTAAATATTATTCAAAGCTTCTTTTTAAGGTTAGGACATTCTGTAGAAGCAAGGAACGTGAAAAAAAAAGTTCATAACAATTAACACGCAGCATCTCTGGCGCCACGCCGCGCACCGGTTCACTTTTTTGGTCAATCGGCTGTTTCTATGCCGGTTGCGGTCTCATGGCGGTTTTTATGTTATTATTCTGTGGTGTTTAACAACACCTTCGCTATTTAGGCGCTGCTGTGTTGTCGATTCATTCGCAATTGCATCGTGCGTTTGCATATTTTTCCTTAGTGTGCTTTACCAGTGCCTGTTTACCGCAGGGCAGGTACGGAGACACTGTACTGTCGTGGTCGACACGCAGTTTTTCTATAACATCATAACCGCGCGAGTTGCTGACAGCGTACGTTAACGTGATTAGATTATCAAAGTGGCATGATTAGAAAAGCTACGTGCCAACCACGACGGTAAAGTTTTTCCGAACGGTAAAGCGGCGCTGAAAAACCCTTTCGTTGCGCCACGTGTGTCTCGTCACCCTCGCTCGATCATGATCTTCGTTTCAACATGAGAAGCCGATCGAGTGCTCTGCTCAACCGCGGTTAATGAAGCGGAATCACTGTTTATTTGGAGCCTGGATATCAGGCCCGTAGCCAGGAATCTTTTTTTTTGGGGGGGGGGGGGGCACTTGATGAAGGCCTGACTATTCGAGAAAAACACCTATTTTCATTAGAATAACAGAGAGCTGAGCTAGTTGGTACGTATTCATTCTAAAAAGAGACAGGGCGTGCAAACACGGACACAAGAAAGAGATCAGGACACCACACATCAGGTGTCCTGATCTCTTTCTTGTGTCCGTGTTTGCACGCCCTGTCTCTTTTTAGAATATATTTTCATTATTTATTTTCGGTAAAACACCCCCTTCCAGGCAGCGCACAATTGGGACCACTTGCTTCCAATATAACTGGTTAGGGTTTCCAACTGGGACCAGCTGCTTCCAGTGGTCATGGTTCCCATTGGTGGCCAGTTGAGTTGTAACTGGGACAGCTGCTAACTGGAACCAGTTGCAACTGGAATCAACTGGGACCAGTTGAGTTGTAACTGGGACAGCTGCTAACTGGAACCAGTTGCAACTGGAATCAACTGGGACCAGTTGAGTTGTAAGATCATGTTCCCTTTCTGTTGGGTGAAAATGAGCAGGTGGTATTTAGCGACCTATTTAAACGACTGCAAACACCTCCAGTCCTTGCACACTTTGAGCAGGAAGCCCCTACAGCACTTTACGCTGATGCAAGCCATGGCTGCCTGGGTGCAGACAAGAGGGTTCCGAAAAAGTGATAGCCTACACCAGCAGAACTGCGTCTAGGACTACTCCCCGCTGCTAGCCCGGCCGGTGTTTTTCGCTAGCATCGACACGCTTTAACCATGGCCTTCGAGAATGCGCTCCGGCGTGCAATCTCCGAGGCCATTCGTTAACTGCATCGTCGCCGAATCGTTTTCTGTCGGCGCTAGTAAATGTCATACCGCATTACTTCACTTCCCCTCTCAAAGAAAGCGGCACCACCCCGCCCCGCCTAGCCGCGCCAACAGAGAGCACCGTGCGAGAGTGAATGTGTGAGAGATATAAGGCGCGTTCTTGGAGTCTGCCTCGGTAGGTTTGTCGGTAGAGCGCCGGGTGCTCATAGTTGCGGCAATGAAAGCGTGGATTCTGGTTCGATTCCTGGCGGGGGAACTTCTTCTTAGTTTTTTTCTTTCTCATCCGTTAGCATCCATTTATTCAACGTCATATCTGTGACGGAAGTACGTCACTAAAGTCTTGGTGGACCCCGGCGTTGAACACTTTTCGTGTTAAAAACATATTTTAGCTGCAAGAAATGCGCGAAACGTGACAACCGTGTAACTTCATTCGTTTCGGTTCGCATCTAAAGATGGGTCGCGGTTGACACAAGAAATGGCATGAGCAAATTTACATTTCTGATTAGTAAGCATGCCTTTACAAAGCACGATGCAAGTGGTTTCTCCAATTCGTGCGAAGCAGCCCAACCTGCTTAGAGCTGGATTCAGCCGCAACCGTTCTCAAATTATTGAAGGGAAATGCACAAGAGCTATAGGGAACCCAAGCTCAAGTTCGGGCGCGACACTCGCGCGGATGAGCTATGCGTTATTGGGAGCAGACGCTGCTCGCGAAGGCGGTATGTCGCCAGATTTGCCAGCGGCGGCGGCAAGGACACGTGCGCGCATGCGCTCCTCATTCGGCCCAGAGCACTGCTAGTCAGCAATAGCTAGATTGTGTCACGCCACAGATGCAGTCCGAGAGCTCTGCGCGTGCGCGGAAGCGGGCGCGGCAGTGTTGTGGTCGTGGATTCCCCAGTTGCGATAAGAGCAGTGGCGCCGCTCTACGTTGCTTTGGAAGCCTATACGCACGCATGCGCCTCATTCAGAGTTGTAGCTAGATAATATTTTACATGAGCACAAGTATGTCTGCGGCACGTGCGATTTTAATATTTATCTGTTGCTCGTTATTGCACGAATTTTCGGCGGTTGTCACGCGGTGCATCTTCGATCGCCGTCGAGCCATATCGGGATGAAAATTTTCGACGATTTACTCCGTCCTGCAGTTTGCACAAAGGGGCCGATCGCGATCGAAAAATACGGTCCTGATAGGGCTCGATTGCGATAGTCAATGCACCGTGTGCCAGCCGGCCATATTACCTTGCCCATTCGAATGCACTAGCATGCTGCAAGGGGTGGCTTACTATGGTCTAGATTGCAATTTTATGCTTATGAAGAGCGAAAAACACGAGGATACACAGGACAGCGCTTGTCCTGCGCGTATCTGCTTCGTCCTTGGGTTTTTAAATGCGGAGCATTTCTTAGTCGCACCTGCGGCGTCGGCGGCGCCGTCCACACCCCCACTGCGCATGCTCGGCTCGTCTCGTGCCGGCAGCAAGCCTCTCCTCTCCCTCCCTCTCCTCCTCCCTCCCTTTTCTTACGTTGCGGCAGACCATTTGCCCGCGATCATTATAAAGCCACCAGGTCCCATGATAAGGTCATTATGCTTGACGATACGATAATTTCCAGTCTGGAAAATAAAAATGTTATGCGTGAGACAAATAGAACACTTACGTAAGGCGTATATCACACACAATGAAAAAAAAGCGCGGCCATTTAAGCACCAAAATTTCATTTTGGCCAGAAACCAAAATTTGAGAAGATAGGAATATGGTTGTTTTTAAATAATACTTATTATTGTGAAAGTTCATTACCTTAGTGTTGATAACGTGATTGCAGTGCAAAACAAACATAATAAACAGAACAACGGGAACTGCCGACGCTGTACTGAAAAAATTCGGCAGATCCCATGTACCGTGGGAGTCGATGTTCTGCGAAGCATGCGGCGGGAAGGTGACTGTGGCGTAATATATTTTACTGAGCAAAACGTTACAAAATGACGCGATAGATTTGTACAAATTTGATACGCACACATATATGTTGAAGAGCCGCATATGTGGTATATAACCAGTTGTTTACAGTTGGGTAACGTTGCCAACGGCAACGTGGGTATTACAAACACCAGAAGCGGTAAGCTGATATTTAGTGCTTATGCTTGTCCCTTATGATGGAGAACGCACGCACGTTTCACGAACCCGTGTGCATGTGTGGAAGACGTTCTTGACAGTTCTTGAACAAGGTCATCATCACCGTGATCAGTGAGCACCAGCTTGACTTGTTATCGGTCATGACTTGTTATCGGATCCGGTCGTGATCGCGGTAACGAGGGGTCCATGTGTAGTGAAGTATGAGGTATAGTACAGCTGCTGGAAATTGTGGATGCGTCGGTCATTTCGTCGACAAATTGTCCATCGATAGAGCCGGTGACATGTCCGAACCTGAAGTCACCCTTCGCGTTGGTGAGGCCATCGAGGGTGGTAGGCCTGGATAGTGCTACGTAGACCAACATCAGTGGATGGCCCTTGTCGTATTTGTAGATTACCTGGGCGTATGTGGCCTACGTAGCCTAGTCTACAAAGCGGCTGTCAATCAATCTGGCATCATTCTCGGCCAGCATGAGGCCATCGCCCAGCCTTGTAAGAAATGAAGAGGACACTGCGTCGTTCTGGCGGACTAAGTGCACTTTACGGTGCGATGATGTGAATATCATACGTAACTTTCATTGATGTATTCCTCCGGGGTCGAAAAATGCTTCATTATAGCTTGCTGAATCATAAGAATGCTATAAAAGCGGAGCCAACACTGGAACCACAGATGTTAATGTGATATGACGCCAGTATCATAGGAGTACATATGTAGTGTTTATTGCTTTCTTGTAAAATTAGGTAGCCGCCACCACAACCACAATTGACGTTTCGCCAGCATTACGCCTGCATAGGTTGTTTTAGATGCGAAGTATCTTATGGCGGGGTTCAATCCGGTAGCGGTGGTGGTGGTGTGCGGCGTGACCACCCTTACTGCGCATGCGCATACCCTCTCCACACACCTCCTCTCCACTCCCACTCACCATTCCTCCTGTCCTCCTCCCCTCTCCCCCTTCCCCTCTCCATTCACCCTCTCCCATCCTCCTCTCCACTTCCCCTCTTCATCGGAAACGCGGCTAGACATGCCGAAAGTCTCTCCTGCGCAACGCCGCGATGAGCACCAGCGCATGCGCGTCCCCTCCCCCTCTCTCTCCTCTCCTACGCTGCCCCCCTCTTGCACGCCTGTCGACTGCATTCCCTGCTCGCCCTGTGAGAATTGACGGCCACGCTAGAGGGAAGACAAGACGCGCGTAGCGTTCCTCTTCGCGTTCCACGACGCGAGGTCTGTAGCATGCCCAACGAACGCCAACGGAACGCGATCGTGCAAGTGCTCCGGCTTCGCATCGCCTCATGGTCCCCTTTAGCGGGAAATGGTGTAATTTTTTCCAAACCAGTTTATAGGCCTGGCGTGGCTCTGTGGTAGAATACCTGATTGCCACGCAGAATGCTTGGGTTCGATTCCTGCTGGGATCCTAACTTTGATTATTTCCATTCGTCGGGTCAACGCTGCCAATGTTGGTTTTTCTTAATGCTCTCGCATTTAATGCCTGTTCTCGCCGTTCCTGGGTAGATATAAACTGTCAATCACCTGTGGCGCATACCCATGTACCTTGGTCCGTGGTAAGCGCGTATGTGCCACACTTGTCTAGAGGAAAGGGTTTGATGAGGTACGCGACATGATTTTCACCTTATTCATGTTATGACCCGACCGTCATATTCGTCAAGTCCTCTTACCCTCCCATTCAAATTTTGGTCTACACCAAGTTACGGAGGCGATCATGAGAGTACCCAGACGTAGGCGGCTAGATAGATAGATAGATAGATACGTAGATAGAAACGCTGAAAGTGCCAAAGGTTCGCTAAGAAGTGCTTCGCATTTAAAACGGCTTTCGGGAAATCAGAATGTATAGTCGGATACAGCATAGAAAGTCAGAAGAGGCCTCGCACAGACGAGCTAAGCGGCGCCGACTATACTCAACTTTCAACTGCGGTGGCGCCGCGACACGGCAGCCGCCGAAAGCCGGGATCCGGAGATCGAACGAAAACTTGCCTAGCGACAACGTGTCAGCTGTGCTTCGTCGTCGCTGTGTCTCGCAAGTTCTAGTGCGTGCGACCAGTGAATTAGGATGGATTTTCTTGGAGCAACATCGTGGAACCTTTGCCCTTCAGTAATGCGTAAATGGTACTAGAGCAATCGCGTAAGTGTGCTGCGTGCCACAATGCTCAAACCTTGTACCGTGAAAGGCGTCGTAAACGTGTTTAGTTCTCATACGTACAAGCGACAGAAAAGGTCATGATGGGCTATCCTAAAGTAGCGATATTCCGCAGACGCCAAAACGAAACGGGGGAGGGGGGGGGGTAAAGAGGGTTGTGGAATAATGGGAGCAAGAACATGTCATATACAGCTTGTGGAGATCTCGCCCATCGCGAGGCAGGCGTGACACGTGCTGCGCACCAGTGATGCGCGTGGCCCACTCACGGGCTTTAAAAGCGGCAGCCGTGCCGCGGCCCGGACAGTCGGTGACAGAACGCTGTGTGCGCGGGAGGGGTGGGCCCCGCCGGGGCCAAGGTTAGGGCCGAGGGCGTGTGCCCACGTTATTGTACCGTATAGCTTTCGCATAGTTTTGTTAATGTTATTAAACGTTTATTTTTGAGTTCAACCGTCCATCATCACTTCCTTGGCAGCGCGACGGCGCGAACTCTTCATCGGGCACCCAATGGAGATTTAGCCGTCTGCTGCCAACAAGATGTTGACGGCGATGCAACAGGTTCGCGAGGCGCTCCAACGGCTGGACGAGATGACCGCGGCCTACTTCGAGGCAAAAGGAGTTCAGGCCCCGGCAGTGACCGAGGGACGATGGGCGGCGCTTGTAGCTCGACAGACGGTCTCGCCGACACAGGTTGAAGGAGAGTGCGAGGTCGAGGTTTTCGGCAAACGCAAAGATGAAGACGCCAGCGGTCAGACCAAGGAGGCCTTGGTCGTGGAGCCCGCAGAGAACGAGAACGCCTCGGAGCTTTTGGCGGTCCCTACCGCAGAATGCGGGCTGACTCTGGGTGACGACGAAGAAACACATCCGCCCCCTTCGGTGGCGTTTGTTTCCGGGGCCACGCCGGAATGCGTCAGCGGAAAGCCAAGTGACCGGGACGACTGAGATCAAAATTCTGCGCCGCGGGAACGCAAGAGGCTGCAGCTCAAGCCCCGCTCGGTACCCGTGGAAGCGAATCAGGAGGGCGCTGCTGTGCCGAAAGCCGCCAAGCTTGCACCTAACGCACCGTTGTCCATTTTCGGCGGAGCGCGGCCTGTTGGCACGGCTGCGCGAGAGCGTGAGATCGAAGCACGTCTAGCTCGGCAGCGGAGGAAGAAGAGCGCCGACGAATCCGGAACCGGGAGCACTTTCAGGACAGTCTCAAGGACGACCGGGTGTGGCGCTCCGGTGTCGCCTCGGGTTCACGGAGACAACGGCGTTCCCCAAAGTCGTGGCAGTGATTCCTACTACGATGGAGGACTGCAACCAGCCCTCGCAGCAGTGCAGCAACGACAGCCGTCATCGTTCGAAAAGTAGCCGGCATGGCTCCCAGGCGGGCTGTGACGACCCGGGAGACTCTTCAAAGCAACCACCAGCTGACCGCATGCGAGGACCGGACTCGGACGTGAAAGTTGCATCGGCGCTGCAGGCGACCGGCACGGCCGCCGAGTCCTTGGACACCTGCCACGAGCGCTTTCGTCACAGGGGGGGAATGTGTGGAAATCTTGCCCATCGCGAGGCTGGCGTGACACGCGCTGCGCACCAGTGATGCGCGTGGCCCCCTCACGGGTTAACGTGAGAGTTTGGGCAAGTTGGTAGTTCATCGTAAAGGAAATTTCAACAGCGCGGGAATAAACACGAATGCACGAAAAGAGAGCTGACACGGACAAGCGCATACTTTCAACTCGCTTTTAATTCAGAAAAGACGCATATATGTAGTGAGAGATTTCGCAACTTGCGATGACGAAATAAAATAAAAATAAAGTTCGGACAATTTTATCTTGCGAGAGCATGCGCATGCGAAAGATATAATCGATTTCTTTTTTGTGCAAGTCAATGGAAGGCATGCTGATGCATTCCTCCCCCAAACGGTGCAATGTGGGCCGCCTCTACAATTTCTCTAGTGAGCGCATTTTTGTTTTTGTAGGTTACCTGAGTTTGATTGTAGGCAGGCAGGCACCCACACCCCTTACAGTGCGCGCTCAAATGTCTGGAGTTGCCGCGCTGCACATTCCACCGGTGTTCACGTAGGCTTATATTGAGGCATCTTGACGTTTGTCCGACGTCCTTCTTCCCGCATGACACTGGGATGACGTACACCACGTTGTCGGCACACGGTACGAACGAGTCCCTGTGCTTGATCTGGCAGCCTTCTTTTCTTTTGCTAGCGGGGGACGTTAGCTTGCACAGTTGATCCAGCTTCTGGGGCGCGGAGAAGACAACTTCCACGCCAGCGCCTTGCCCTATATTCTTCAGGCGGTGCGAAACTAGGTTTAAGTATGGGACCACTGCCACCTTAGCTGTCTTCTCACCCTTGTCGCGGCATCCATTACGGTGAGAGCGCTTGGTCTCTTTGAGAAGCTGACCGGCAACAGAAGCAAGGATATGCTGTGGATAACCAGCCTTCTCAAGGCGGTCCACCTGACATGCAAAACTTTCTCACACCTGTGAAAACAGGACACCCTGAGAGCGTTCAAGAGGCTGAGTTTCACAATGCCGCGCTTCACCACCTTGGAGTGGGCTGAAGAGAAGGACAGAAGCGGCTTTTTATCTCTGGGTTCATATTCCCAGCATACATGATAGCCCGTGAAGTACAGTCGGACATCTAGAAACCTCACGGGCTTTAACCCTTTGCGGTCCAAAACCTTTACCCACTTTCCGGCTCTAGCGGTCCGAAACTATTTCGCCAGTTTCTGGCGCCGCGAATAAAAACACAAGCTGTGGAAGAGAAACGCACAGGATATTTATTTTTGCTCCTGCATTCTGCAGGCAACTCTTTTAGTGATATTTGGGCAACGTATGATACCGCTCAAAGCATTCCCCTGTGTGCAGGCCAGGGTTATTACTGCAGGTTTCCACCGCCGCCGTCGTCGTCTTCGTCACTCACTTCTGTCGAATCACTGTCATCACTGTCTGGTGGAGGCACGTAATTCTCTTCCTCACTAAAGTCATCCTCGCTTTCGCTAAAAGCACCGCCGTAAAACGCACGCGGTGAAAACGTGGCCATGCTTCTCAGCGAACCGCGCGCGCGAGTGGGTACGCTCTAGGCCCCGTGCTGATCATAGTGCTGCACCCTAGTGTCAAAAAAGTAAAACCTCAACAAACAAAGCTCACTTATTCCTCAAGAGATGGCCCTTCATGTATACAAAAAATGCGCGCGACTCGCGGTGAGAAAACAGCAAAATTTAAACCACGAACACCCTTGTCGGGCGGGGCCACTCCGGCGGGGCCCGACAGCGGACCGCTACGGCCGTGTTGCGTTGTCGGGCGCTGCCCGACAACGGACCGCAAAGGGTTAAAAGCGGCAGCCGTGGCGGAACGCGGGAGGGGTGTGTCCCGCCGGAGCCAAGGATTAGGGGCGAGTGCCCACGTTATTGTACCGTGTAGCTTTCGCATAGTTTTGTTAGTGTTAATAAACGTTTATTTTTTAGTTCAACCGGCCAGCATCACTTCCTTGGCAGCACGACGGCGCGAACTCCAAACAAGGTCAAACAGAAAATTCCACTTTTAGCGCAGCTGTTTTAGGCTTGGAGTAAGTCCGCGTAGTGTACGCAAAAACTCGGGCGTGTATGCACCACAGGAATTGGGCAAGCCCCCACTACCGAGTACAGCAGATGCGAGTGAAAGCGAAGACATTAGAGGGAGAGAGCGGAGCGAAGAAGAGTGATGGAGAGCTGTGGGGAAGGAGGTTGCAGCTTGGGGTGGGAGAGAGTAAAGCCTAGTAAAACGAGAAATGCGTAGGCAATGGCTCGGGAAGGAGGAGGGAGGCTAGCGTTAAAGGAAAGCTCTGATCGGCGAAGTGGAGAGGGGGAAGGAGAGGAGGAGGAGAAGAAATAAATAGAGCGCAATAAAATTTCGATGCGGGATTCGAACCCGGGTAACCACGGTCCGAAGTCGTGCGTCGTAACCACTCGGCTATCCAGGCGCGGTAGCTGGACAAGCATTTATGAGAACAATACGATTGCTAAATGGTGTCTTGAAGGGCCAGTTGGTACATAATATTGCGTGGAAACAGCGCAAAAATGGGACTAAGCTTAGAGGGAACACACAACACAAGCGCTTGTGTTGTGTGTTCCCTCTACTTAGTCCCGTTTTCGCGCTGCTTCCATGCGATACGATTGCCTTGCTAGGGCGAGCATAGGTCGGCAAAAAAATTGGAGCTCACTCAGACTCACTCACGAAATATATTTTGCTCTGACGGCTCATTCGGACTCAGACTCACCAAAATTTTCCTCAACTGGAGTCACTCGGACTCAGAGTCCCCAAACTTTTTCTCAGCCGGACTCACTGAGACTTAAACTCACCAATATATTACTCAGCCGGACTCACTCAGACTCAAACTCATGGCTTCACCTGAGTCTGAGTGAGCCTTATTGAGTCGACTCATGAGTTCGTTGGCGTAAAATTAGCTTTTTCGATCATGGTGACAGTCCTCTTTAACGCCAATATCTCACATAATCAGAGCTCTACAATACACCTTTGGTCTTGTACCTCCAAATGCGAGTTATCATCATATATCATATATCATCATTATCATATATCGATCCAGTAAAGACATTTTTATGAAATACGCGAGTGACGTAAGAATTCATTCTAAAAAGACAGGGCGTGCAAACACGGACACAAGAAAGAAGTCACGACACCACCTGACTTCTTTCTTGAGTCCGTGTTTGCACGCCCTGTCTTTCTAGAATGAATACTTACCAACTAGTTCAGCTCTCTGTTATTCTAAGCTGACATAAGATATTTTTACCAAGAACTTCCCATAAGAGAGTTTGCGGGAGAAGGTCATGGTACCCCTTCCCCTAACTCACGCCTCTGATCAATAAATATTGAGGCGGTGCATGAACGCTAGTGTGCTGGCATATGTGTGAATAGACTTTAGTGAAAACGTAAGCCGACATAAGGCTGATAGTAATGCTGAAGATGAGTAGATAGGACCATATAAGTCGGCATCAAAGGGTGGAGCTCACTCGGACTCACTCAAGAAATATATTCTGCGCTTAGGGCTCACTCGGACTCAGATTCGCCAATATTTTCTTCAGCTCGACTCACTCGGACTCAAACTCACTGAAATTTTCTTCAACCGGACTCACTCCGACTCAAACTCACCAAAATATTACTCACCCGGACTCACTCGATCAGACTCTGACTCACGGCCCGATCTGAGTCTGAGTGAGTCGACTCTTGAGTGAGTTTGCCGACCTATGAGGGCGAGAGAACGAGAAAAAGACAAAGATAGAAAGAAAGAGGGAGAAAGAAAGCATACCATAGCCATGGCAAAGGGATGTGGTGGCCGCGCTACCTGACCGCGACTGCGAGCCAGCGTTCGGCCGAAAGCGGGACAAAACAGCGTCCCGCAAACAGGTTGCGGAACCGCGGGACACCAGCCGCAAAAATTGGGCATGCCTCGCCTAAATCGGGACGTCTGGTCACTTTCGGCTATCCACGTGCATACCGGAAGCTTGTCACACAGAAAATGAAGGTTTGCATCGCACATTTCAATTTCAAATCAGCTGACTTCTGGCACGCAGCTGAATTGCTCGAATTTTACGCGCTAAAACCACGATATGACCATGAGACACGCGGTAGGGACGAGTTCCAGAATAATTCCGATCACCTGCGGTTCTTTAATGTGCTCCAAAATGTAAGAACACGGGCATTACATTTAGCCCTATCGAAATTCAGCCGCCGTGGCCGGGAATCGAACCCGCGTCAACATGCAGCGCGACGCCTTACGTGCTACCCACCGCGATACCCACCGTGGTCGCACGGTGGGTAATCCTGGGACACAACGGCGAGTGTTCTTGCTTTTTTTTTCATTTTTGCTTGATCTACAAGGCGACGGTCAATAAAACTATGCCTTCGCGAGCGAAAAGCACATCACAACAGCCTGCCACAACTGACACCTGCGAGCGGCAGCTGGGCAGACGCCGCTGCCGTCCGCGATCGAGCACGAGCACGCCGTAGAGCGCTCAAATTTTGTAAACACGATTGCGATTGTACTCTTATGTCATGCGTTGACATACGCAATCAGTTTTTTCGACACCCTCAATATGAAGAACAGAGGTGGAAGCGAAGCGCCTGCAGTGTCGCTGTTTACCTGCGCATTGCCATCGCATCGTGGTTACCGATCTCGCGAGTGGCTCGGAAGCCGGCGCTGCTTTGGATGAGGGCCATAGTGCGCATAATAAAATTATTGTAGCACGTCTTTTTCATACCACTGATAGCGGCGATGCAGGCAATTACCTCGGCATCCTCTGATATAATGATCGGAGCAGTAAGGAACCGACCGGCAGCGCCAGCGGCTCGACGCTCCCGTGCTGCTTACCACTATAGCTAATACGGTCGTGCGATCGCCGGACCGGGCGAATGAGAAAAATCTGCCGAGTTTGACGCCCGATCCGGCGACTCAGTACGACGAAACATCTCCGCTCCGTCTGCTGCACCAGCACGTCGGAAGTCGAACCCCCAAAATCGTACAGTGTGTCTCGCGCTTTATGCACTCAAGCATGAGCTGCCTCGAGTGGGAAGTTCAATGTCATGGAAAATTATCCTAGCCAGCAAGCGGCAGCAAACAGTGACAACACGTGCGGCGATGACTCCGTGCGTGCAGGTGATCACCGGAACGACAGCCTATTGGATTTCTTGTGGCACCCCCTATAGTCACTGAAAGTTGCGAATAGCCTCGGCGACTTAAAAAATAGTCCCGCTCATGAGCCGGAATAATAAGGTTATAAAGGTTCAACGAAAGTGCTTTGCTTTCAGCCATTTTGCATTCTTTCTGTCCTCTTCTACGTCTTCTTCCTCTAGCCTCTCCTTTGCCGCCTTCTCCAACCAATGCTCTTGAATCATAATAAAGGTCTTTAATAAAGGTCTTTTAGCAGTGCCAGTTTACCCTACGGCAAGTACGGAAGTACCGTACCGTCGAGGTCAGCAAGTCGCCATTTTAATCTGCAAGATGTGTATTAGCCACTATTCGCCTCGTGCGCCACCGGTGGGGGCGCTGCGAACGGCGCTCCGGTGACGCAGACGGGGGGATTCGGCTTTTGTCGTCTCCTAGGCTCTGGCTAGCAGTATTTTCGTTATAGTCCACTAGGACAGCAGTATTTTCGTTCGTCCTGTTAACACTGTGTCCTGTGTACTTTGTAACGTCTCCCTACCGTAAGCGCATCACCAAGCCAACACTTGCGTCGCACGGCGTTCCTCGAGTACTAGGTTATTTTCTTCTAGTAATCTTTAGAAGGCTGCCAATATACATATCTTCTATTGGCCGCGAGATCGACCTATAGGCGGCAGCAGCGTCGCCGCGTTAGTGTGGAGAGGCGGTCGGAGGCGCGTATAGAAATGCACACAGCGGCGCTTCGTTGTGAGCAGTTTGAGCCGATTGTCGGCGAATAAAATGCGTTGATTGCTGCTTACTGGTAATATATACACTCCTCATTGTTGAACTGACCGTGCACGAAGATCATCCAACGTTCCTATTATTAGTGAGAGAAGCGCAATCATCAGATGAAACGGATGCTCACCCTAGATGACAGTCTGCGCTTACGCACTATATATATATTGTTGTTTTCTCTGTACGTGTTTAGCTTTTGTTCTGTGTACTACGCACTGCTGTAGCACGACTGAACTACTTAAGTGTTTACTTCTTGTTCATTTGTATACCAGCCCATATTCCTGTGCAATGAGTTCAATAGCACTGTTCACGCGAATACGCATACGCAGGTAAGAGTTTAGCACAGAGCTTTCATCGATTGATTACGTGCACGACAGTGATGCAACAAAGGTCCGGTTATTTTGCGGAAAAAGTGTCTTTTTTTTTCAAAATAATAATGTCCGCTGCCTTCCATCAATTTATAACAACTCCACACAAACGCTCAAGATAATGTGAAAAAAAAAAGGATGAGGTTTTGCGTGAAATTATACGACATAAATGTAAGGCACGCCGTCGGGCTAAGAACACGGGTGGTTCTGCATAAATTTCGCCCCAAGTTCAAATTTCGCGCGGCAATACCGTTTTATCACTGCCGTGTCATTCCATTGTCTGTTTTTTTTAAGGGACAGTTTGAGTACCGAAGTCTCAGACTTCACTCGATAGAAATATTTCGCTGTAGCGGGACCACGACCGTAAAGTAAAGGACATCTTAAGCGCAACTAAAGCTCATCATGAACTACAGTGCCGCAGTTATACACCTAACAACAACACGAAAGTGCATGAGCCTCATTTTTGTTTACCACGGAGTCGCTAAAACGCTGCATTCACACACAATTTAATGCTCCTCATGTTTGGGACTATGCCAAGCGAACTTTACGATGTGCTTGAACCAGAAAGTGGCATCAACACTGAAATGATTCTGGCTAACGAAGGGCACGACACCAATACACAGCCTTCTCGAAAGTCGCACTCACTGATCTTATTACAATGCGCATGCAGCCGAGCAAGCCCATTTGCTTCTGTACACAATGTTGGGTATACGTACAATCAGTTAAAATCGTGCTAACATAAAAGAATAAACCACCCTTTGAGAATTTGCAGGACGTACGCGCACATGCAAAAACGACGTGGCTAGCAGACGGCGCAGGGAGCAATCCACACTAGGCGCGCTTCAGCCAGTAGCCGCCAGGCGGCGACTCCGCTCGATCTCGCGGCCAATACCCACGACCATCGCGGACAGGATCATGCCGCCAAGTTAGTAGCGTAACTCGCTGGGCTGGATGGCATTGAAATAGCTTACATGAAAGCGTGAACGTCCCGGTAAGTTAACGAGAGTCTGCGCTGCTTTGGAAGCGAAGCGTGATCAATTTTAGGCCTTATTCGCAAAAGTTAGCGTTGGGTGAACAGACTTGTACCAAAATTCACACTTGACTCCCAATTATAGTCAAGTGGAGCAGTGTACACAAAACGCTGGCCGACAAAATGAAATTCATAACTTCACCGACTAGCGGGTTATTGCGGACAACTAGTGTAGATTGGGTAAGTTGGATGCACACTAAAACTTGTTACACGTACTATCGGTTTCGAATGAAACGCCAGCAAACGTGCGCGTGGTACAGTTCACCCTTATGATTAGAGATAATTATGAGTGCAAATCAGCGCAACCGACAGGAGGGGACAAGAGATGACACAGAGCGCTGAACATCCAACGATTTATTTCTTTGGAATGCCTCCGCTTTTATACAGTTACACACTTTTACAACAGCCATGCGCGGAACACAATGACGCCATATTTCCACGTCTACCGAGTTCCTCTGGCGGACTTGATTCCTTCAGCTTCGCAGTCTGGTGCCTACGAGACAGCAACCACCCAAGTGCCCGATCTACAATCGGGAAAACTTGAACTTGCACCAGCATGTCACGAACGTGCTCACTCTTGGTCCAAACTTCGCGGTTGAGCCGAAGCGTTCCCCGCATGACCTTTTGGCGACCGTGAAGTAAGTTTCTCAACGTGCTCCAGCGCAAGAGCAAGAACGGTGCATAGCGGACGGCGTGGACGTCTTGAGTCGGTGTAAGCCAAATGTTTCAAATCTTCCAGTGAAACGCGTTATAGGTTTTTTTAAGAGAGCATTCTTTATGTGTGCTACCTGCAGAAAAAGAGGTTGACTTTGCCATTATGTCGGCTAAAAATTACCTGTAAAAAGCGTCCCGCAGTTTCGTCCTTTTTTGACTGTCATGATCACGTTTCCGTGAAAAAGATCAGAAGCTAAGAGCCTGCTTCGTAGGTTAAATCTTTGCACTGGTGCAGTGACTATACCATCAACCGCACGTCGCCATAATAGCTTGTTGTCGATGGTAACGCCCACGAAATGGACACTTCTTGCACAACGAATTGGGTGGCCTCTAATATTTAGCGGAAGACGTGCTGACTTCCGTCTCAGACCCGGGAAGAGCGTGAAGGCCGATTTTTCCGCTGATAAAGACAGGCCAAGCGTCGACAAATGACGTTCAATTATTCAAAATGGTGCCCTGTGCTGCCCGGGCCAAATGTTTGTGCTGGTACCCCGAAATCCAAATGCAGATGTCATCGGCGTAGATGGATATTTTAACTGCTTTCAGAGCTAAGTTCAGAGTGTCAGGAAGGCTGGCCATGGCAGCGTTAAAAAGCAAGGATCAACGCTCTTCGTCGCATGGCAGCGGTACGTTGGAGCAACAATCCTATGTCCATGCTTAAACTGAATGCTGCGCTCATAACAAGCCGCATTCTTTATCAGCTGTCGCTGATATCACCATCACCGAGCCCGTTCGAACGCTTAGAGGCAGTGCACAGAAAGGGTCTTCGCCTGGTGATGGGAGTTCCTCAGGCGGCTCCAAACGAGAAGATCACCAATGAAGCCGAATCTCTTCCGCTCCGCCTTTTGGCGTCTCAGGCCTTATTGACGCAACTGTCAAGACTGGGAGAGTCCTTCGCAGGCACGGCGCTTCTCCGGCGGCTAAGAGCAAGAGCTGGCTCACATTTCAACGCGGCGCTGAACACATTTCGATATTTAGGCTTGAAATTGCCTAAACGGCGCCGTATGGACCCGCCATGCTCTTTTGTGGATGTTGCCTGTAACTTCAGCTTACCCAAGCTACCAGCGAAATGCACCACTCCAGCCGCGGAAGCAAAGTTTCTTCTGCTGGGCCACTTGAGCACCATGTACCGCGGCCACCTACAAGTGTCACCGACGGATCAGTGTGCACACAAACGGATAGCTGCGCAGCGGCTTTCTGCATACCCTGCCTTGGCGTGTCATGGTCGGGCCGCCTGGAGCGTGCGGTTTTGTGCACAACTGTAGAAAGCGCTGCAATCACCGCGGCTTTGCGAAAATTGCGATCCTTATTTGCACGAGATGTTGTAGTGCTGTCGGCGATGCAAAGACTGCATCGTGGCCTGCCTCAAGAAAAGTTCACCAGGCAATCTCTGGCGCTCATTAAACACCTTATTGGCAAGAGGTTTAATATAATGTTTCAGTGGATCCCATGCCACGTTGGCATTGAAGGCCATGAAAAGGCCGATTCCCTTGCATGCGAACCGCGAACATCTGTTCCAGAAGTAAGAAATCCTAAGACTTACCAGAACAACAAAGATGTGATACGCAATCATTTCAAGGCGATCTACAAGTTTCCACAACAAGCATGTGTAATCCATGGACTTTCTCGTGAACAAGCGACGCTGTTGTACCACATAAGAACCGGCTCCGCATACACCTCGGCTTGGTCACTCAAGACTGGGTGATACGCTTCCCCGTATTGTGCCTTCTGCGGTGACAACGGACGCGTAGGGTGCACCGTGTGTTTACATGACTCGCCCTTTTGTCCGTGGTCGTCGTGGCGCCTTACACTTCAAAATATATTAAACAAACACGCCCAGTCTGCCATTCTTAAGGCCCAACCACATGCACGCAATTTTCGAGCGACGGCGAGGAACGACAGGGTTTGCTGTCGCGGAGGGCCGTTCGTCGCAGTCGCTTGTCGAGTCGCAGGCTTCTTGTCGCCCAGAAGTGAGTATGAAAATTTCCAGCGACATGGCTGCATCCTTGATCTTCGCTTCGGTTGCAATTTGCTCTTGCTGCATCGATCTTCTCCGCACGATCTTCAAGGAATCCAAGATATACACTACCTTCTTTACAGCCACATCTCACGCCGAGGTAGCGGCCGTATTTTGTCGTTAATCTTGTTATTGACGGTTTGTTTTGATGTTTCCGTGGTAGCTTGCTGCAATGTCAGCATTACAAAAAAAAAAGAAAGACGCAACACGCTTTTATGGCTTCCTTATCTCACACAAGAAAATAATATATTTGGCATGTTGCCGTCCATCTACTTCTTAATTTTTTTTTGAAGTTTACCTACGTGCACGCGATAGTTTGCAATGTAGCAACAATGGCACATTGTTGCTCATACTATTCGCGATGTGGCGAACACGTGGTTGCTCCCGTCGTGACAGCGCGACAGAGCCCGTTTGTTGCTGTCGCTCGTCGCTCGAAAGTCGCTTTCATGTGGTTGGGTCTTTACATGGTACAAAATTGTGTTCGTCTTATTCTTTCCAATTACAGCCGTATTCTAAACATGAATCCAGCCGAAACATATCACCACTCTCAACTAGTCACCAGATCTTTCGTTTTACGAATTTTTCATAAAATACTTTGTTACCATTGCCAACGTAATCTCTCCTGATTACATTTAACAGCCACTAGAAAATTCTATTAGAATTCATATTCTAGAAAGGAGACCTACAATACCTTTTACAGTACTTCTTACTGCGCACGGAAAAAGAGTGAAACCACCTTCCCGCCCCTTCCCGCAAATTATGAAATGTTTAGCACATATTTTATGCTAAGAATTCTGTATTTGTATTATTCATAAACACCACGCCTCTGTAATATGTTCATTTGTCCATGTGGTTGCTTGTAAGAAATAACCAAATGAATAAATAAATAATTAAATAGTCCCATATCTAACTTTGCTTAAAGCCATCTGCTATGAATTAAATGTTGTAATTACAAAGTATATACTTTAGCTCGCTGCAAGTCTTTGCTGATTCGCTTGTATTCTCCCTCAAAAGCGCAGCCGCCTTTCATTGCCCTAACTGCGGACACCTTTGCCCTGCCATTTCTAAAACCGAGGGCTCCAACCGCACTTGTGGCCAAGCAGATACCCAGCTCGATACTCTCGAGACTTGTACACGTTAGAGAAAACGAGTAATTGATTACAGTTGCTTAAGTCGAAAATTTATTTGATTTCAGCTACCAGTTGCATTGCCTTGCTGAAGTAATTGATAAATTGCTAATAAGTAATCAATTATTTTTACGTTACGTTCCTTCAAATCCACGCATTTATTTGCCCACTCACACGACAAAGATCGTTTATGACGTGATCTTGTCTAAAACAGTGCGGCTTAGATTTTGAAAATCTCCTAGTTTGGAAGTCTCGCGTATCGCAGCAGAGAACTTGCGCCCGAGAGCCGAGGCTTTTAACTGTTACGCTACGTGGGCTGTATCTAAGGGGAGAGTATAAACCTCAGGCATACACGACGCACTCGGAAAAAGAAAAGCGCGTTCTCAGTTCAGTATACCGTCAGTGGTAGCATGTAATAAGTCCCTTCGCCACTTCCTTCCAAGACGCAACGAACTTTAACTAACGCCTAGGCACGGAAGGCGAAATTATGGAAGTTGGGGGCTGTGCAATGGCAACTGAAAAACGAAACCATAGCGAGGCGCTCATCCGCGAGAGTGCTATATTTCATGGCTGCGGGCGTGCAACTGTTATTCGTGCGAAATATATTGGCATCTTCTGTTGGGAGCTTCTCTTGCATATACGGTAAATTGTTACAGAAAAAAAAATACAGCATATCCACGGGTGAATGATGAAGAGCTTGGGCGAAGCTCCTGGAGCAATCATGGTCTCGGGATCCGCTTCTCGTTGAGCCCGTTTCGCAGCGACGTCCTTGGCGCTCACCGTCTCGGGATCCGTCTGGCTGCTGCCAAGCGAGCGCCAAGCAAGCGAGCCTCTCGGGATCGAGAGGCTGCCGCCAAGCGAGCGCGGCGCCAGGCGGATCTCGAGGCGGTGCGCGCCCGCGAAACCGCCGCCAAGCGCACGCGGCGCCAGGCGGCAGCCTCTCGAGCTCGCACCTCGGTATCCTGCCGAAGAGCACGAGACGCAGCGGCCTTCCGCACCCGGCGCTCCTCGTCGTCCATGGTCCGCCAAGCAGCACGATCCGGCAAGCGCACTCCTCCACGTACGGCGACGATCAAGGAGAATGAGAGATAACGGGCGCAGCAGCCAATCTGAGAGGATGGATGCTATGAGCGTCCCCTTTATAACGGGGTGGTGACAAGTGTGCCACCAGGCTCGACAAAAAAAAACCCTTTACTCTTCTTTTTCTTAGTGTTGGCCTAGTGTCTTTACTACAATTAAAACTATATTACTCCGGGAAATAAACTTAAGTTTTCAGCTCCGTTCTCTGCCCTTTACGGCAAAATGTCCTTATTTTTTCCCCAATATTTATTTTTGTCCTTTCTTTCTAATTTTCTGCCACCAATACTCTAACCGTCTCTTACTTATTTCAGTTGCGGGTGTGTTCAGCTTTCCATTGTCTCTAAAACTCAAGGCGTCATGTAGGCTCGTGCCCAAACGTACACCTGGGTGGATATCTCCACATTCAATCAGAACATGCTCCACCGTTTCCTTATCTTCCCCGCAGCACGGGCATTGTTCTTCTTCTTTACTGAATCTCGCTTTATAACTACCGGTTCTACTATGTAACGCCATCTAGCGTGCACTCACCCAACTGCCATGTTGCACACACGGCCACCTGGATTGGGGCGCGCGGCGGTGTTGCTCCGGCCGTCCCATTCGGTGCGCGCCGTTTGAAAAAATGTATTTGAGGTAGTTCAGCCGCGCGCCGCGACGCGGCGCTCTCCTCCCACCCCTTTTAAAGCCCCTATACTTCGTAAAAGTACCGCCATCTGCTCTCCCCTCCGCCGCCTCCTCTCCTGCGCGCGACGGCGGCGCCCCCTCGAACGCGCCACGCGGACGCGTGAAGCTTTCAGGCCGGTTGCGCGCTGGCGCTGCCACTTCAATTCAATTCAATTCAATTCAATTCAATTTTTATTTCGGACATAGTTACATAACATGAAATATGTCCACGAGGCAAGGCAAAAGGAGACTCGTATGTCTCCTGACGAGGCCTTCACCCCGGACTTACACGTCGGACAGCAGGAGCCAGTTTTTCTACAGGAGCCACAGCTTTTCTAGTCCAGCCGTGGTCGCGTGCCATGTCTCGCATACGGCTGTGTGTAATGACTCTATTATTTCTGCGTTCATTTTCTCAGTTGGTGTAGGTGTGCGCACCATCCAATTCCCTTACAGCGCGCCAGGAGAGCTGCTGCAAGCAATGTACAATTTGTAGCAAATTGCATGTCGTTTACGGTTCTTTTCGGAGCGCAGCGCTTCCCCGTGTATTTATTGCATCGGCAAGAAATATTTACATGGCAGCTGTGATGTCAAGCCACGCCGTTTTGGAAGGAATAGTTCCCGTGCGTATAAACTATCTCTATCATATATAACTGCAGCAATGCCTGCAATTCCCATGAAGGTGCTCGATCAAAATTTCATGACATTTCATATATGTTACTTCTCCTCGGCCTGCCCGCCGCGGTGATGTAGCGGTTTCGGCGCTCGCCTGCTCACCCGAAGGTCGCGTGTTCGGTCCCGGCCGCGGCGGTCGCAATTCGATAGAGGTGAAATGCTAGAGGCCCGCGTACTGTGCGATGTCAGTGCACGTTAAACAACACCAGATGGTCAAAATTTCATTTCCGGAGCCCTACACTACGGTGTGCCTCATAATCATATCGTGGTTTTGTGAAGTGGAAGATTTATGCTTCAATAAATTCAGTTGTTAGTCTGCGCTCGTCCCGTGTACTACTTCTTCTTGTGTTCCGTCAACCGCGCAGTTTTTTACCATTCTATGTCATACCAACTGCCCCCCAACGCACTTTACTCAAGTTAGGTGGAAATCTTATCACAGCAGCAAAACGCCATAAGCGTCGGAGAACGTTCTAAACATGAATGAACGTTTATTAAAATAAGCGCATGGCTGCGCTTTAATTGAAATTTTAAATTTATTGCTTTGATCTACTGCGCGTCAAACAGGCATCTGCTGCAACTACCGCAGCGTGTTGAAACTTATGCGCTAAATCTGTGACGCGATAATTCATGATGACACGCCGGCCGATGAGCCGCGGTCCGCTGAACTAAAGCCCCGCTCATGTTCCGAATTTTCAAAAAGTTCTGACTGTCACCCAGAAGTGGTTCGCCAAATTAGACAATATGATGGAGGAGCTGCACGCAAATGCACTGCTTTCGATAAATCCTGCGCGCTAGGTTTTTTTTTTTTTTTGCTATCGCACTTTCATTCCGACGCTCGCTCCGTCTTCGCCCTTCCATCCGCACATCACAGAGAAAGGTTAGTAGAATATGTGGAACACAACCTAGTGTTCTAGTGCACGACATTCGTTCTTTCAGAGTTATTAATATGTGGGGTTTTACGTGCCAAAACCGTGATATGATCAGGAGGCACGCCGTAGTGGAGGCCTCCGAAAATGTCGACCATCTGGTGTTCAAGACAGTCACTTGCTCGAGAAAGTGACTGCCTTGGTGCATGACAAATAACACGAAATTTCGCGTGACATTAAGTAAGTAATACACCACATATCTCACACGGCAAAGCAAGACGCCTGTCAAGAGTAAAAACGCACGAGCACTTACCTCACAAAGCCGCGCCGATCTCGGCTCGAAGTTTGCTCGACCGATTCTGAGGAGCCAGATTTTGCGACGACCTGCATTTTCTTTTCCGCACGGAATGCAAAAAAACTTTTTCCCATGGGTGTCACGGTTATGGCAGCCAAACGCACAGCAACCCGGCATCGCGACAATACGAGCGAGACGCACACGTACGCTTCAAACTTCGTGCACTTCACATGGGGCGAGCACACAGCGCATGGCACGTCGGAGCGTTCAACATGGCGCCGAGAGGCGAAGGAGACAAAATACCGAGAAAGAGGGCGCGCGCTACCACGTGATCGCAGTCGCCCTATCAGAGGCGTGGAGAGGAGGAAGCGGCGTAGATCAAGAGAAAGCTGTACTTTTTCGAAGGTATAGGGACTTTAACCCCTTTGTGGATGATGCCGCGCTGGCCGCGCCGTAGACAGCCGCAGATGTGTTTGGAAAAATGCACACTGGACATCGTTATCGTGCACGTGGTGAGTGGAATCAAGGTACGCTGTTATGTATTGTTAATCGGGCTTTACACAGTGAGTGTTGTTCTCTGTAGCATATTACGGTCGAGATAGATCTAGCCAAGCAGCGTTCTTAGGAGACTTCATGTGGCGCTGCGCGTTCATATGCCATGACCACGGCCGCTACATAAGTGCCATGACACAAGTATTGTGCCGAGTACGTGATTTGCCGTGCTTCTCATTCTTTGTTTTGGCGCTTGTTTCTCCCACGGCCGCCTGGACCGGCGCGCGCCATGCTTCTTTCTAAAGGAAATACATTTCGTCGTCGTCGGCACTGCATAACTATCTTCTGCGGTCGAGCGCTGTCTTAAGAGCATCACGTTGCTGGAAAACTAAATTGCGGTAATGATAATGCTGTAGTCGTTTTCACCTTGCCGATGATAGGCAACATTTTGTTGTGGGCACGTCTCTTTGCATTCTGAAGTTCCCACGATACGACATCGATGTGAATGAGACGTTCTTATTTAAGCGCAGGCCGCATGTAGGCGAATTTGAACGCGAAAGCGATGAGTGACGCTTGTCGCCTGCGAATTAGCTAAGGGTCGGTCGCGCAATGGCCACTTTCTCTCGTTTTGGTATCGCTTGTCGTTTTAACGCGACAGCATGAAAGAGCCCGTTTCGCAGTAATTCCGGTGTCAGCGGCGGTGTGTGTGTGCACGTTCGTGTGCGTGTGTGTATGCGCGCAGATATCGCTGTCGCATTTAACTCTGAAAGGCGAAGCTTAAGGGTCCCCCAATTTCCGCCTCCATTATTGCGTGCATGCAGTTTGCCCTTTAAGATTCGAACTAATCTACCGGTTCGTTGGCTGAGCGGCTGCTGATAAGGCTTTCTGCGCTAGCATCGACTAGCATATATGTTTTCATATGCATTTTCACATTGTCATACCACGTTGACTTCAGGCAAGTAATTTGTTTTTTAGTCTGCGTTGGGATTCCATGTGTAATTTACCGTGTTTTTCAGAAACGTGCTGTACTGCTGCGTGCCTAACTGTATGTCAACACCAACAAACCTTACGTTGCCTCGACGCCAAAGTGGCATTCCTTCTAGCTGGTAAAGCTGGCGCACTCAAGGCCGCAGCATCCTAAGGGAAATCCGCCAACCTCCTTTAAGCAGCGGAACCAACCTTCGGATCGTTTCCCCTATTCTGGAAGCACTCAGAAAAAAAAAGGAGTTTTTAATAAATCTCGTGCTTTCCTTCGTATGTATACTTTTTTACTGATATGCTGCACTTAAGAACACCAAAACAATTTTCTTGAAAAGTGACTCACGGGTGTTTTCGCTTCGGTCACCATCATCACGACAAGAACTGGCGCGCACACACACACACAAAAATAAAGAATATAGCGATAGCCGCCATCCATCCTTTTATGTGCTTTTTTGAGGGTGGGGGAAGTGCTATGGTAACCCACGGTTACTCTACAGCGATATCTTCAAGGCGCCGCAAGCCTTCCCGCATAGAGCGCAAAGGAATGGAGGGGTAGTAGGCGCGCGCCGCGGTGCGGCGAAAGGAGCGGTCACGCCCCTTTCTGCAATTATGCCTCCTCCGTCCGAATGGGACGGCCGGAGCAACACCACCGCGCGCCCCGATCCAGGTGGCCGTGTTGCACACATCTCTATGGGACAGCGCCATCTAGTATATCGTCACCGAACTGCAGTTTTCGTGGATGGATGGATGGATGCTATGAGCGTCCCCTTTAAAACGGGGCGGTGACATGTCTGCCACCAGGCTCGAAGAAAAAAAAAGAAAAAAAAAGCTTCCTTGTTTTATGTTGGCCTAATACCTTATCTACATTGATTAAATCTATGTTATTATACCAAAAAATATAAATTCACGGTCCATCTCTCTGCCTCTTAAGGCAGAATGACCTTATTTTTCCCCCATTATTTATTTTTGTTCTTTATCTCTACTTTTCTGCCACCAATACTCTAACCGTCTCTTACTTATTTCTATCGCGGACGTGTTCAGCTTTCCATTGTTGTCCCTAAAACCCAAGGCTTCATGTAGACTCGTGCCCACACGTATACCTGGGTGAATATCGCCACATTCAATCAGTACATGTTCCATCGTTTCCTTAGTTCCCCCGCAGCATGTACATTGTTCTTCTTCGTTACTAAATCTCGCTTTATAACTACGCGTTCTAAGGCAGCCCGACCTTGCTTCAAACAGTAAAGCGCTTCCCCTTGAATTATCATAAAACCTTTCCCTCCTTATTTCGTTTTTTCCTTTTCGGTAGTTACTCAGAGCCGGCTTCTTTTCCATCGCTGTCATCCAATAAGTCCTCTCCGCCTCTCTGACCTTCCGCTTAATGCTCCTTGTTGCCATATCGCCCGCACTGCCAGCCGTATATTTACTGGTGAGCCTCCTAGTTCTTTTTCTCCACTGCGTGTCAACGCTTTTTCTATACAAATACCTGAAAACCTTCTCTGCCCATCTACTCTCCTTCATTTTCCTCAGCCTCTCTTCGAATCTCATTTTGCTCTGCGCTTCCCTCACTTCAAAGCCTGTCCATCCCATATCACCCTTTACCGCCTCATTTGTCGTCTTCCCGTGAGCGCCCAACGCGAGGCGGCCCACCGTCCTTTGATTTACATCCATTCCTGATTGCACCTCTGACTTCATGCACACCACTGAGTTCCCAAATGTAAGCCCCGGAACCATCACACCCTTCCACAGCCCTCGAAGCACCTCGTACCTATTGTATCCCCATAAAGCTCTGTGCTTCATAATTGCAGCATTCCTCTTTCCCTTTGCTACCGATGCTTTCTCTTGTACCTCCATATATCTATCCCCCTCATTTACCCATACTCCGAGGTACTTGTACTCGCTTACCCTCGGTATTTTTTGGCCCTGTATTAATACCGTATGGTCTCCGTGATCATTGAATACCATCAATCCACATTTTGTTGCACTAAATCCTAGTCCTAGAGCCTCACACTCCCTTCCGCATATATCTGCCAGTCGCTGTATATCATCTTGACTGTCCGCAAATAAGACAATATCATCAGCATAAAATAGACCTGGAAGCTTCTGCTCAACCATCGCTCCGACCTGTTTGTGTGACAAATTAAATCCAATGTTGCTACTTTCTAGCGCTTTTTCCATCCTCGCCATGTACAGCATGAATAACAGCGGGGACAAAGGGCATCCCTGTCTCAGCCCCTTGCTAATTTCAACGCTGTCCTTGCTACTTATTCCTTCCCATTCTATACAAACTGTATTTCCTCGGTATATTTCCCTCAAAAGCTGTACACAGTCGTCACCTATGCCCACTTCCTTCAATATATCCCACAAAATTTCCTGATTAACGTTGTCATACGCCCCGGTGATATCTAGATAAGCTACGTATAAGGGCCTGTTTTCTATTTTAGATATTTCTATACACTGGGTAAGAACAAACAGATTATCGTCTAACCGCCTGTCGATTCGAAATCCATTCTGAAGTTCTCCCAAAATATCATTTTGTTCTACCCACGCTTCTATTTTTAATTTTACTGCCTGCATCGCCAACCTGTATAGCACCGATGTAATTGTTAGCGGTCTATACGAGCGAATGTTATCCTTTTCTCCCTTGCCTTTATAGATTAAGTTCATTTTACTTTTTCTCCAACTGTCTGGTATTTCCCTCTCCTGTAAGCACTTTTCTACGGCTTTCAGCAGTGCTTCTTTAGTGTTATGTCCGAGTTCGTTAATGAGGCTGACGGGAACCCCATCTCTATGGACAGCGCCCTCTGTTGTACGATAAGGGAACACTACGGGGTACGCCGGATGGATCGACGATCGACAACCGACCAGGTCTCGCTATAAGGAGCTTCGCCCCTAAAAAGTAGCGGAATTACAGTGAGTGGTAACGAGTGTAAGCTAATCGATCAATGATTAATACCAAGAGATGTGATTCACTGCTAGTAATCAAATACATGTAGTTCGAAAGAATAGAAAGTCGGGCGAGTTGGTATCGTGGCATAACTGAAAATTTCAGTTGTATCACCTGCGGCTGGTCACCTTTGTTTGTCGATACTGAAATCCTTTCTAGAGACAAATTTCATAAGAGGAGCGAAATTACTGAAGCCTTCCACATTAAAAGAATGAGAGAGGCTTGCGTCAGCCAGTCATCAATATCCCTGTTTGACAGGGAATATGATTAACTCCTGAGCACGCGCTTTGATGCTTTGGGGGTTCTTAGCCAATTTCCTGCTTTTATTATCTATTCGTTACTGATATTTTATGCCATGCGATGTTTGTCAGCATACGTATTTTTGCAATTGCTTGTCTGTTTCATTCGTTTCAATAAAAGTTCACCTGCGTCTCATCTTTGTTCTTGTCCCTTCACGCTCGAATTTTCGATTGTGCAAATACATGTAGTCGATTACGTGCAAGTTCGCACTTACTTAGAGCACCAACACTTCCCTGGAGAGCATATGTGTACTTGCGCCGGACCTAAAGATAAAGCCTGCTCATTTATGCTGCTTGCTGCTTCTTGCAGTTACTTACGGCTAGAGCAGGGTCAGCAGCAGATTGGGCAAAGTAGTGGTATTCGAATATTATGAACTCCCTGGCTGTCGACTTGGTTTCCTGATATACGTCTCTGTAGTTTTTGGTATCGCTATTATTTACTTGTTTCGCATCGTAAAGTATTTTCTCGTCAATGGTAGTCTAGAAAAAAAAATCTCATCAACATCAACTACAGTGTAAACGAAGTAAACCGATAGTTTGGCTCGAACGACGGGTCTTGAAGCTAGACACTTCAGGGTGCCATGGTGGGCCACGAAAGCAGACTTGGCAGTAATTTAATTACAGTAATGTAATTGCAGCAACTAAATCAATTTTTGCTGTAATGGATAATGTAATTATTTACTTTTGTGAGCGGGTAATTTAGCAGTGTAATGAATTACTTCAAGCGCGTAATTTCGCGAGAATTACTCGCTACTTTCTTGACTACTTTTGTCTAAAATATAGCACGGAAACCTCCCTTACGACACAACTTATCAATAGAGGAAAGAAAGGTAACGAAGACAAGTGAATGTGAGTGCCACACCTCAAGCATGCGAATGAGGCAGGCCCACGAAAAAGCCGTGTAGCATCCGAACTGAACGCTGGAATGCCACGGCCCTCGAAACTCCAGGCAAGAGGGGTTAAAGGTGGCTCCCCGCTTTGCTGACTGTTGGACTGCTCAGCAACAGAATGCAAAGGTCTTAAAACGGGTAACCGCATCCCCCCGAGACGGAGGGCTTTTCCTTACACAAACGGAGGATAGGTTCTGTGGTCCTGGGCCATCCGCCGTCCAGCTATTGTCTGGACAAGTAAGGTCAAGCAAGCCTCGAGACAGGTTAGAGAGTCACATCATCAAAACAGAGACAAGCTGTCGCCGCGACGGTTTAGCTACTAATGCTTCAACTTTTGTTCATTTCATCACTTTTCAAAAGTAATACTAACGTAATGTAATTACTTTCAGGTAGCTGCAATTTGTGATGTAATAGAATTGATATAAGAAATTCGTAAAAAAGCAATTTAATTACTTCGGTCCCCGCCTGCGGCAAGTTGTCTTTATGTACGCCTAAATTTCTTTACATTTATATACGAGTAATTATTACACTATATACAGTCGAAAAATGAGAAATAACGTTCCGTATACCTTCCTTGGTTTCATTGTTTGTTGGCTTCATTAGGTTGTGTGTTACAATGAAAACGAGCCCTCGATGAATTCCCCTTCTTTCATTAATTACTTTTAGCAGTAATTTTACAATCTGTGCACGAAAGACAGATGGTGTAAGATCCGTTAGATAACACAAACTTTCCAGAGCAAAGCACTTGTTCAGTGCCTCTACACAGGGTATCGCCAGATCTCGCCAAGTCTCGTCAGATGTTATATATATATATATATATATATATATATATATATATATATATATGTATGTATGTATGTATGTATGTATGTATGTATGTATGTATGTATTGTAAAGGCGTTTATTGACGGCTGGATTGACGGCGACGATGCACAGCAGTCACGACGGAGCGCAGACTCTCACGAGCACGAGCACGAGGGGCGTGCTCTCCGAGAAGAGGCGAAGAGGGCGACCCACTAGAAGGCGCTGAAGAGGACGGCCCATTACAACGTTCCAAGGCTTCTCTACAGTATATATATATATATATATATATATATATATATATATATATATATATATATATATATATATATATATATATATATATATATATATATATATATATATATATATATGCACAACAATCTGAGAGCGAGAGAGAGGAAAAACTTTATTTTTAAAATCAGTCAATTACGTCAGGCATTGCCCGTCGCCCCTAGCCGTCGGCCGGAATCCCTTGAGACACGGCAGCAGCAAGGGCTTGACTGATGAGGTCCCGCTGGACGTTGGGGTCTGGGTTGCGGAGCAGGGCCTCCCAGGATTCTAGAGTGTGGGAACCATCGTTCTGACTCGGACATGTCCACACCATGTGGACCAAATTCGCTGCCTCACAGGGGCGTAGCCAGGGGGGGGGGGTTGGGGGGTTCGAACCCCCCCCCCCCGGAAATTTTTCAGTTTTGCTTGCGTATATATATACACGCGCACATACAAACGCACGCACGAACATACATAAAGTATGGTTGAACCCCCCCCCCCGAAAAAAATTTCTGGCTACGCCTCTGCTGCCTCATCACAAAATTTGCACTGGGACCGGAAAACTTCTGGGTGCCACTTGCTGTAAAGTACGGGGTTTAGAAAAACCCCCGTCTGCAACTTTCGCCACATAACCTCGTCTTTCTTATTGAGCGATCTATCCGCACCTGGGTATACTTGCCGATTCAGCCTGTAGTGTGTTACGATTTCATGATATGCGAGCATATCCTCACTTCTTTTTCTAAGTTCGGTAACTTGTGAGATTCCGGGGGTCGACCGGTAAGTGAGACCTCGGGCGACCGAATGAGCCTTCTCGTTCCCTCTAAGTCCCTGGTGAGCTGGTGCCCAGACGAGCAGAATAATCTCTCTGGGTCCTCCTAACGTGTTTAATATACGGACGGCAGTCTCCGTCACCCTTCCCGATTCATAATTCCTCACGGCGTTTTTGGAGTCACTGATGACCACCCTGACCCCCTTTTGGCTGATGGCCAAGGCTATGGCCACTTCCTCGGCCTCTACAGTCTCAACACCACTGACTTTGCAGCACGCCATCAGGGCGCCGTTATCCCTGACTGGCACTGCCACTGCCGTGTGTGCCGCTTTGTTCTCATATTCCGCAGCGTCTGTATACAGGACGTCCTGTCGACCGGTGTACTTGGCTTACAATGCCTCTGCCCTGGCTTTACGTCTGCCTTCGTGAAAGGCAGGGTTCATGTTTCTGGGTAGCGGAGGTATCCTTATTCTGTCCCTGATCTGTCCCGGTACGTCTTTTGAGCGCACTTGCTCACGCTTAGGCTCGTAACCCAATCTCCCTAATATTGCTCTCCCCGTTTTAGATCCGAGTAGCCTTTGATGCTGTGCGGTAACAGTAGCCTCAATCAGCTCATCGAGTGTGTTCGATACGCCTAATTTCATGAGTCTGTCAGTGGACGTGTTCGGGGGAAGTCCGAGCGCGACTTTCACACTTTTTCTGATAATGGTATCGAGCTTGTTCCGTTCCGCTTGGTTTAACTTGAGGTAAGGTGCCACGTACACTATCGTACTTACTATGAAGGTTTGCACGAGCCTAAGAAGGTTCGCCTCCTTCATCCCAGCGTGCCTGTTCGCTATTCGTCTGATGAGACGACATGTCTGATTTGAACTGGCTTCTAACCTGGCAAGCATTTCATGATTCTTCTGGTTCGCCTGAATCCTCAGCCCGAGGACACGGATACTGTCGACCGCGGGGATCTCTGCGCCATTAATATACAAGTGGATGTCCACTTCAGGCTGCATGTGGAGCCGCCGTTGTCCGGGGGGCATGAGGAACAGTGCTTCCGACTTTTCGGCCGAACATTTAAGTCCTTTGGGTTTCAGGTACTCTACGATTTTATCAATGGCGTTTTGCAGGGAACTTTAAATTTGCCCGTCACTGCCCTTGTTAATCCATAATGTTAAATCGTCCGCATAAATGGTGTGATTTAGATTCTCAATATCTCTTAACTGTTCAGGCAGTTTCAACATCACAATGTTGAAAAGGGTTGGTGATAACACCGAGCCCTGCGGCGTCCCCCTGTTGCCTAATGTAATGTCCTCGATGGATTCTTCCCCTATCTTTAAGGTGGCTTTCCTGTTCGGTAAAAAACTGAGTTTTGAGAACCTCAGACCGATATCGCTAACGTCTTGCGTGGGTAAGCTTATGGAACATGTCATTCAGACGCGGCTCAATAGGTACATGGAAGAAAGTGGTTTGTATCCTGACACCATGATCGGTTTTCGACCAAAACTATCGGCATGTGACGTCATGCTACAGCTCAAGGACCAAATTATAGAGAAGCCAACGCGAGACACAAAAGTGATCGTAGGGTTAGATGTGGCAAAGGCATTTGACAACGTGAGGCACGTGTCGATCTTAGAGAATCTGAGCTCACTGAACGTCGGGAAGAGAGTTTACCACTACATCAAGGACAACAATCTGAGGGTTATACTTATTAGGTGTTTTTTCGGTGAACCGGACATCTGACGAGACTTGGCGAGATCTGGCGATACCCTGTGTAGAGGCACTGAACAAGTGCTTTGCTCTTGTTCAGTGCCTATATATATATATATATATATATATATATATATATATATATATATATATATATATATATATATATATATATTGTAAAGGAAAGACACAGATAAATAGACACAACGCCTGTTGACTAGGCCGGCTGTTCTATTCCGCTAGCTTCGTCGTTCTCTTCCTCGTGCTGGTCAAGCACGAGGGCCCAAGCTAGGCCGCTGCTCATCGTCATGACACTCGGCCATGACTGCGAAAGATCAAAGCCGCCGACATATGTCTCTGGTGGCCGATGCTGGCTGTGTCGCTGTGGTCGGTCGCTACAACGCTGCGGCTTGGCTTGGTGCTTTGCCGATGACGCTTCTGGTGGGCGGCATTGACTACATCTCGGTGGTCTGTGCCGGCCACGCTGCGATTTGGTTCGGGGTTGCTCCATACGTGGATCCGGAGGACGAGACCGACTGTATCGCGGTGGTGGGTCTCGGCCACTCAGGAACCTTTTGTGGACAACTGCCATACATACATCTGGCGGTGGGCTTCGGCTGTGTCGCGGAGTAAGCGGCGGACGCGGCACGGCCAAAGAAGCTTGCCGGAACAGCATCCGAGAACACACACCGGGTGCCTTGGCTGGGGGCTCTATTGCAGGTTTTTTTGGGAAAGAAGATGGCATTTCAATGGGCTCTGGGATTATCCACAGGGCAACGTTCTCGCGCTTGTCCCGGAGAACCTTGTCAGTCAATGTGAGGTGATGTGGCGCGCATTTGGTCAAGGAATGCTCTGGAAGCGGCTCCGGTGGGTCTGTGAGCACAGTAGTGTGTGCCATGAGATCTTCCGGTACACTCGCGAAAGGCGCGCCAGACACCAGAGGTTCTGGCACCTGCGCGAAGGTGGTCGTGGTCTCTGGCAACGTTGCGGAATTCGAGATCCTTGGCGGAAAACCCTGCTCGCGGCCGGTATCGTCTGCCGCGCGGCCTTCTGCGTTGCGCTCGTTGGAGATGTTGCTGCGAGTGTCTTCAGCGCCGAGGTTGTGTCCCTCATGAAGCTCGTTATCGAGCACAGCGATGGATGCCTTGGGCTCTTCCGACGCCTGCACCGTAGGCGTGTGAAGCACGACAGGAGATTGTGTCTGTATGTGCCCCAGCGAAGGCGAATCTGGGGCCGGCTCCTCCAACTGCACTGGACGAGGAGTGGTCTCGGCCTCTCTCAGTGATGTTAAGATGCCGTGTACCGGCGCAGAGGCGGACACCAGCAGTGGAGTGCAAGACCGGCGTCCAACATCAGTTTCAGGGCAGCCCGAGAGGGTTTCTGTCGTGGGGCTCGAGGGCACCGAAGCCCCATCGAGCTGGTGCCCCAGATGAGCTCGATGCGCGAGAGAGGGCACGTTGGTGAAGGGCACAGCTACATCATAGAAGCGCTGTGCCTCGTGATCTCGGGCGGAGGGCAGGTTTGTGCACGCCCGAGCCGCGCCGTCGAAGTGGTGTGCCTCACAGCCACCATGCACGGTCAAGAGTGGGTCTGGGGAGATAGGGTCACAGGCATGTGAAAGAGGACGAAAAAGATTTGCGATTTTTGCACACCATGCCGACCAGGATGGCTGCCTGACGCCCTCGTAGGCATGCCATGCCTTAGCGGCATCGCGAAGGCTGTCGATAGCAATCATCGATTTTTGATGGTCCGACCAAGCGTGGTGGGTGCCGAGCGAGTTGACAGTCTCAATCCACCCGAAGACGTCGTCCTGGAAACCGCGGAACACCGGCACTGCCCAAACAGCCGGTGATGGTGCTACGGTAGGCGAAACTCCGGGGCATGACGACGCCAACCAGTCGAGTTGGTATGAGAGCTCCGTGAGGGCACACCGCAGCTCTCTGCGGCTCTCGGGTGAGCTCTCTTCATGGTCTTGCGAGGCGGCGGCGGCCAACGCGGCATTGAGCGAGTGCAGTGCTGGCAAGGCGGCAGGGCACAGTACGGAGATTGACGCTGCTAAGGCGTTCACCGTGACTCGGAGTCGTGCGATGGTGGCGGAAAGCTCGGCGGCGCTCTCGGGCAATCCGCGCGTGGTGCCTGTGGTGACGTCCGAGAAGTATGATACGATCAGCGTACTCATAGAGGAGGGACCCTTGTCCGAGGGAGCTTGGACAGCACCCCTAAGCGGCTCGGGTGCCGATGGAGTAATGAGTAAGCCGTTGTCGCTGCGGGAAGCGTGGACGGCATTCCCGGGGTCCTGGCTGTTGGAAGCGTCAACCGCGTTCCGAGGTAACCGGTACCCGTGCGATGGCTTGTCGTGAACTGGTACTGCGGCGTCGATGAAGGAGGCTTGAGCCGCCGAGGAGGCCTGGACGCCGTCCGCGGACGGTGCCTGAAGCGCCGACAGATTGGCAGGTGGTGGCGAGGAGGCATGTATGCCGTCCCTGGGCGAGAGGAGCCCGTGTGCATTGTTGCCGCGAAGGAGCACGTCACCGGACAAGTAGTTCCCCGGAACCACAATGGAGGCCTGGACGCCGTCCGCTGGTGGTGGGATGGATGCTTGTCGCGGTGATCTACTTGCGGGTTCCATCAGCGAGGAAGCGTGACGGCGTTCCTCTGGAAGACGCGTTGCCTCAAGCTAACAGCTGGGGTTCGCCGAAGCCTTTCGACGACTGCGCCATTGTAAAGGAAAGACACAGATAAATAGACACAACGCCTGTTGACTAGGCCGGCTGTTCTGATGATGATGATGATGATGATGATCCTCCACTCATGGCTCTTACCCACTCTGGGGGATTGGCCAAGAATTGTAGATATGAAGATTTAAAACTACTAAGTTAACACAAAAGACAAGCACACATAAAAAGAACTAGTGCAATAATTATTTCTACATTCAGCCCAGACTTCTCATCCTAACTAGAAATTAGAATAATGAAATTACTGTGGTACCGAACGTCTTCTTTTTTATTGATTTTTTTTTCTTATTGATTCATTGCTATTATCGGAACAGGTTTGCATTTAAGAACTTAAAAACACATTCGTTTTGTTTCCTGAAGGAAAGCAATTACGGCATCAAAAACATTCCTGTGGCTGACGCCCAAATCCGAAGCACCGAAGGTGAGAATAGTGTCTATTGTTAAAATTATCCCCAGCTTAGCACAATGAGTTTCAAGAAGTCTTTTTCTTTGTAATATATAGCGGCGACACGATAAAAAATAATGCTCTATCGATTCGATTTCTGAACAAAAGTGACAGAGGGGAGATATCACCAGACCAGCCCGGTGTGCATATAGATTCAACGGGGGCACTCGGCATCGTAATCTAGTTAATAATACTTCTAAATGTCTAGTTTGACACCACTGAATTTTCCATGGAAATTTTAGATGTCTAAATTCTGTCCATGAAGTTATTGATTCTATGGCGTCTGCTCGAAGGGAAAATTTCCTATACCTAATCGCAGTTATGCTGGCTACTTCAGGGAGGACCGAAATTATTGGACCGTTCAATGCCGCTCTCGCTAGTGTGTCGGCCATTTCATTTATTTCTAATCCACAATGGCCAGGTACCCATAATAATTTCAAAATTTTCAATTGTGGAGGCACTAGCGTAAGGAGCGTTTTTAAGGCAATTGATTTTGATGACATTGTTAGAGATGTACATACTGACAGGGAATCTGTTATTATTATTGCGCAATGGTCGTTCAAATCTAGTTTTCGCAGCGCCAGTATAATTGCCGAGAGTTCCGCTTCAAACACAGGGGTGAAGTCCAGCAGTCTTAATGAAAATGACCAGCCAAGCGAAGGGGAGTAAATACCTACGCCTGCCTTTTCGTCAATTACTGAAGCATCTGTGGCTACTATATTTTTTGTTTTCGCGTGTGTAAGATAATCTTGCAGCCGACTATTTAATACCCTGTATGATTGAAATTTAGGCTTAGAGGGGAAAATCTCATCGAATTCTATCTTAAGATTTTGATTGGACACATTTGCTGCAGGCACATCTCGAATCTTCACGTTTATCCGGTCTAGCTGCTTCTGAACAAAAATAATCTGTGGTGTACGAAAACGTGGCCAATGAGCAAGAAAAAAGGAGTCTGGCTCATTTATAAAAGCATATTCGGATCGTCTTAACGGAAAGCTATAAAATTTTAAAAATGTCTGCACCGTCAGGATTCGGAATCGACAAGGCAATGTTGGCAAGCGCGCTTCCTGATACAGAACGTTGATTGCTACAAACCCAGGGAGTCCCAGACACAATCGCAAGGCTTCTCGCTCCAGCATAACCAGAGGCTTAAGTTTGTACGCAGGGCCACCCGAGAACAAGACACACCCAAATTCTAATGTAGGGCGCATGTACATTTTATAGACCATCAAAAGTGTGTCCCTACGTAGTCCATATCGTCTGCTGCTCATCCTACGTAGCATGCCTAAGGCACGTTGTGCCTTAGGTACAGCGTTTGTGGTGTCCTGACTTCTTTCTTTTGTCCTTGTTTGCACGCCCTGTCTTTTTAGAATGCCTTAGGTACGATACTCTCTATGTGTGGAGTCCAGTTTAGTGTCCCATTATAAATGATTCCCAAATATTTTAGCGACTCAACCTGCGGAATAGGCTCTTGTTTATAGAATATTGAAATTGAAATTGGATCTGCGATTGGAAATATCAACAATGCGCTTTTGTTTACATTTAAGGACATGCCAATTGTCTCTAGCCATACCTCTAGCATACTCATATATCTCTGTAATTTCTGATATAGAGAATAAATATCACTATCAGCCGCGAAGAATGCAATATCGTCGGCATAAACATATACCTGCACATCCTGGCAATTGGGGATTGAGCTCATTAATACATTAAATAATACTGGAGACAACACTGCTCCTTGGGGGACTCCGCGAGTCTGTTTGAACTTTAATGATGCACATCCGTCCTTATAACAATAAAATTCTCTTGCCCTCAAAAATTCGCCCAACCACGCAATGATATATTGAGGGAAATTACGCCTCTGTAAGTGGTCCAATAAAACTGAATGCTCCACACTATCATACGCTTTGGCGACATCTAACGTCACCAAAGCTGCGTGTTGCCTTCTTTTCCGAGCAAGTTGAATACGGCTTTCTAAATCGGCATGTGCACACCATATAGAACAGTCTGCTCTGAAGCCAATTTGATTTGGATTTAACAATAAATTATCCGCAATCCAGATTGAAATTCTATTATGGAGCACCCTCTCTATGAGTTTTACCATATTAGAAGTAAGAGAAATAGGTCGAATGTTTTCTATGGTATAGCCTAATCCTTGTCTTTTTTGTACCGGAATTATTTTAGCTAATTTCCAATCATATGGAATCCAGGCATTTTTTAACGAATAATTTATTGTATTGATGAGGTCACACGGTGATAATTTGAATAATATCTTTATCATATCAACCGTAATTCCGTCCGGACCTGGAGCTGACGAGGGTAAATCTTGAATCCCTGGACCTAATTCTTCCAATGAAACTTTAGTAAAATCCACCGTTAGCGCTGGTACTTGCAAATTGTATAACTTAGTTGATGTAAATCTACATTCCAGGCCTTTAGCTATGCCTTCCAAAGATTTCTTCATTTCATCTGATGACATAATTTCACAGTCTATATTACTTGGTGATGGTAAAATTTTTCGTGATCTCATAAACCTAAACAGCGATTTTTTGTTCTTAGGATTCGATAGGTAATCATAGTGTTTCATATCGTATGCTTCTTTAGCTAAAGAAACTGTGCGTTTAAATATTGCAGCGTAAAATTTGTAATCGGACCAATTTTGGGGGGACTGGTTATACATAAGCTTCTTCCAAGCTGCCTGTCGTCGACGGTAATCTCGTGTACAATCTGAATTCCACCAAGGACTACCGGAAATGGACTTTGCAGACTCAACAACAAATTCTGCTTTTTTGTACGTCCTTTTAATTAATGCACTTAGCCTCATAGCTTTTATATCGTCTCGCTCATCCGAATGTGTGGTCAACGCATTTTCTAGATCTTTTTTAAATTTGCCATAATTTATAAATACTCGAGTCTGAGAACAGGATGAAGTTACTGGACAAACAATCTCAAATATTACTGGCAAATGATCGCTGTTGGTGGCACAGTCCATGGCTGCCCATGACAGACTAGTGAGAGACGAACTTACAAAGCTTAAATCCAAGGCTGAACGGGATCGCGCACGAATAAAAGTAGGCGTTCCAGAATTAAGGCAAGACAGGCTGTTATCTACTGTCCAATCCCACAATCGTTTGCCACAGTTATCTGTTCGAAAGCCCCAACACGTATGATGGGAGTTGAAATCCCCCACCAGAATTTTATCTTTACACGGAGATGTAACTGCAGAGTCCAAACACCGAGTATCTTGTACCCCTGTAGGAAAGTATGCATTTATCAACAAGAAAGGCAGGCAGCCTGGCAAAGTTATTTCTAATGCAAAAATTTCGCTGTCAGGTGTCATATGCTTATATGCAATTTTTGCCTTGAGGCTTATTCTATTATTGATAAAGAACGCTAGACCTCCGCCTTTCGATGGTCGGTCTAGCCGGAAAGATCTGAATCTACTTAATTGAAAAGGCTGATGCATTGAAAGCCAGGTTTCTTGTAGTGCAATAATATCTGGAGTGAATTTCGATGCCAAGTACACCAAATCAGTTACTGCTGAGTGAATTGATCGGCAATTCCAGTGAAGAATTTTGAGTGAACCTATGGTTTTGATAAAATAGACTCTGTAACTCTGTAACTTCGTCGTTCTCTTCCTCGTGCTGGTCAAGCACGAGGGCCCAAGCTAGGCCGCTGCTCATCGTCATGACAATATATATATATATATATATATATATATATATATATATATATATATATATATATATATATATATATATATATATATATATATATATATATATATACATAGCGCTCATGTGAACGGCGTTAATAGAAGTGAGCTGATTTTCAACTGCATCGGTGCGGCTTGCCTGGCACGATGACGTCCTGCGAATCCACATATTCTCTCGCATGTCACTAACACTTAGAATGCCATGGAGCCTTAAAGGGCCCCTAAACCCCCTCCGACATTTTCCCAAACACTTAAAGTAAACAAGCGCATCGCATACAGAATCAACGTTTATAGAACCAGGTCAGTTGCAAAACTGAGCGATGTTGCGCGGCGCCGCCGCCATCAGCGACAGATGTGGCGCTGCTGTCGCAAGAGGATTCACTCACTCCGGCCGGCGTTGCGGCGCGTCGCGTCAGTATCCGTGGAGGCTGCTTTCTGCGCGAACAGCTTGGCGTTTTCTGTTGTGCTTCGGATATGCTGCGTGTCTTCACCATGGCGACATGTTCTGTTCCGAGACACCCCGACATTTCTTTTGTGCCTAGGGTTACCAACTCTTCAATGAAGGGAGTCGGGACGGGTCGAGGGGGGGGGGGTCCAATGGTTCGGCCTCTTCAGCTGGCTACGTGCTGCTCGCGACACTTCCTCTTGCTGGAGAATGTATCCGTAAAAGTTGTCGCGTTTCGCACAGAAGTTCAGAGAAAGTAACTGAAGCCCTTCGCAGCCACCGCAACATTGCTTCGTGCGTGCTATTCGTGAGAACTTTGTGTTCTGGAGCGTGACGCGCGTTGTCAGGCGTGCGTTGGATCACATAAAAAGTTCTAACTGGACGGTACGGAATAAATCCGGGACATATAGCTGTCCCGACAGGGACGGCTCGCAACGCTGTATAAAAAGTCAGGACAGTCCCGCGAAATACGAGACGGTTGGTAACCTATTTGTGCCCCGCATGACCTTGACCAGCGAGCGACGTGGGATCGCGCCATTCCTCGTATGGACAAGAAACTGTCCGACATATCACTTGTATGTGATATGCACATTCATGAGGAAGACATCCTGAAGACTTTCACTCACACGGTCAACGATAAGAATTAAGGTTGAAATCGCCAGCGGAAAGGAGCCTCGTCGAAGATTGCGTTCCAAAGATATTCCCGAACTTGCCTTGATTTGAGTGGTTCTAAAAATTGTGCTGTACATAATTTTTTACAGTTAATTAGAGCTGTCTTGATAAGGTTTAATGCCTGAGACTGTAAATAAGTTGTGCCGTTTGTGTGCATCACACCATACATGCAATATCTGAAAAATTTTTTCTCTGCATTACGTGCGAAAAATAAATACAATTTTTCTTTCTGTAGCAGGACTGAAATTGTGGCGTGCAGTACACACTCGGCGATTTCACCACTCAATAATTACAAGTAACGACAGCCGCGGTACAAAGTGAAAACTCCTCACTTCAAAAAAGTGAGAGTGAAGAATTATCGAAAAAAAAATAGCGCGAAAAACTACGGAGCACCAGAAAAGGGATTACACAAAGATTTATTCGTTAACACCACGCAATACTTGCACAGTCAAAAACGAAAAAGATATAAGTACCAACACGCCCAAGCATCCGCTTTAGCTAAATAATTACGCTACGAGAATGCGCCATATAGTTAATTTCTTATAGGGTAATGGACAGACTCGTATGCTATGCTATCAAGCGTCAGTTATATCTTGGACGGTCTTGAAAGCCATAGCTTTACTGACTTTGCCTTACCGCTGCTAAATATTACTCAGTTTTACATTGCAGCGGCCGCGCAACGAAAAATCGCGATAATATACAGTCGGCGAGTAAACAACCGAGCCCTTTCTGAACGGCTGCCCCGGCGTTTGCCACACGCGTTTTCGTCTGCTAGCGGAAGCTTGTTGCGCCGCCAGCGCCACCAAACCGGAAGCTGTCCCGGCGCCGCGCGACGGGTTGGCTGACGCGGGGAGTTTTGCAACTTACCTGGTTCTATAAACGTTGTACAGAATGCCGTCGCGATCAACGGTGCCACGCGCCGCAGCGCTACAGGTCGCGGGCGCGCCACAATTTCGAAAAAACAATAGCTTCTCCTTTCCGGTCCCCGCCATTCCCGCCACTGACATGTGTGACATCACCAGTAAAACTCGATGACGTTATCACTTTCGATGCTTGCGATTGGCCGAACGACAACCGACGACTTCCGGTTACTCTGCAAACAGCTGTTCGCGCGCACCTTGCTGTTCTTGGTCGTGTTGCCGCTTGCGAATCGACATCTGCGGCCCGTAACGCAACCGCCAAGTCGCTAGCGTAATTACACATCCACGCCTTGCGGTATGATGAGCTCCGTGAACTCGAGCTCGGCTCCTCATCTCGAGCCGAGGTGGTCTGGCACGGCGTGTCACCGTACGGGTCCATCACGTTGGCGATCCTTTGAAGGCGTGCGCGCAACACAGGGTCCATACCGGCACGATTCGTAGGGGCACGGGCCGGCACGGCAGCAACAGCGGTTAGTCAACGAACAGTGCACCCAGATACCACACAGAGTTGACGGCGAGCTGGAGCGTCGGAGTCGCTGCAACCGGAAGTAGACGCTGTCTCGAACAGCGCGTCAGCGGTGACGTATGCCACGCGAGATGAGGAGGCCCCTCAACGCAATTGCGCCGTTCTATACTTAGTGGGCACGCTGTAGCAAAAGCAGCGCAGTTCTGCAAACACTGTGACACGCCGTGGGTTGCGAGAAAATAAAAATCAGCGACTGTCCTGTGTACTGCTCGCGTCGTTTAACACAGTAGCGCTCAGTGCGAAGCCAATGTTTGCGAACTTAACTAAGTGAAAGACGTTGTTCAGCAAACGATCGAACATCGTTTGTCGCCAGACGTTCGCAGTACCGCTCGGTTCTACGGGCAATGTAATCACTGGTTCTGCTTGCGCAACAAGCTAGGGCTGATATATGCGCTTTCCGCGACGACGCCGGGTACGGTGAATGAGCCTCGGCGACTTTCGATTATTTGCTTTATTTTGTGGAGAGCTTACCGTTAGGGATCCTCCTGTCTGAGAATATTTGAGGGCATGATAACCTTGTACGGGAATGCTTTTAGCGTCATTTGTTGGATTCAACGCTGTCTGAGCTCCTCCAACTATGGATGCAACCTCCCAGGTGCTGCTTGCTGAAATTTTCAAATAATTATTCTTGCTTTTATTGCCCACCCTGATTTCATGAGAAGTACTGAAAAAGAAAAAGAGAAAATATTCACAACTTTACAAGAATTCTTTTAGAACACAGCATACACTACAATATAGTGAAGGCGTGAGAGCGCATGCTGAGTTGCTACATGCAATCTGACGAAAACTTCGTTTTACAAAAAAAAAAAAAGAATCTTCATTTTTCTTGCAAGCGTACATGCCCTATTTGTGAAATCGGCATGTGTCCGCGTAAAGTAGCGTCACTTGGAGGCAAAGTGGAGTAGGAAAAAGAAGAAGACGAAACGACGAAGCGTCGCGGAAGAGGCGCGTGTGAGACAAGAACAACAACGCGGGTAGGCGAAGAAAATATTCGCCTACTAATTAAATTAAATAGCATGATCTCCTGTTGCACAGACAAACACGAACACATCACATTCGATGACCGCAAACATTTGCTTTCACAGTGCTGGGACAAGGGGTAGCGGGTGCGCCCCTTGGCCACGCTACCAGCAAAAATTACAGCGGCGTTTCGCTCCGTGAGCGATCAGGCATCGTCGCAGCTGCCAGAGGAGTTTAACACTCAGCAGAGTGCCTAGGCCAAATTAGACTTCCCCTTTCTTTTTTTTTAGTTGTTGCGGGACTGACCGACCCCGCATCTGCAATGTGTTGTCGCGTTACAGTGAAAGGGCCTCATTGCTCAGTGTATAGTCATCTACGGCATCTGGAAGACATCTACGCAAAGAAGACAGGGACGAAGCGAAGACACGAACTGACAGACAGGGGCGCCAAAATTTGCTGAAGGAGTCGACTGCCTATATGCTACGCACGGTGAGTGACAAGCCACGAAAGAAACCTCCGATTAAGAAAATTGTCAAGTGTTTAAAAAAAAAGGACTTGCCGTTGTCGAAGCAGACAAGGGAAAACATTTTGGCGCCCGTGTCTGTCAGTTCGTGTCTTCGCTTCGTCCCCGTCTTTTTTGCGTCATACCAGTTTTTCCTCAAGTAATGAACCAACTAGCTCAGCAACAAGCCATGTTGGAAGACATCGTTTCCGTCAATGAGGCCTTGGTTCCATGTTGGAGCAAGAGCTTCCCGAGGCTGATGTAACATCCTTCAACGTTTGCAGCACCTGCCAAGGATCACTTGCAAAAGCCAGGTCCCGTCTCTCTCCATTTCCAGTAGGTACGTGTATCCGCCCAAGTAACTTCCCTTGCCTAAGCTCAACTCGGCGGCGCGAGCAGCTGGTATCCCACCGGATACCTTTTATCCCAGTTTTCAGGATTCTCTACAATGGCGGCAAATACGACATTCGTGTGTTGATAGTGAACGTGCCCCTGGAAACTGATACCATGCTCCGAGCACTTTCTTGAAACATTGAGGACGACAAAGCCATTCTGGTTAGACTGGAGACACATTTGGCGGGCAGTGCGCAAGGGGAGAGCACCTCCTGCCTTGCGCGACGCCCTTGTTCAGGGTGTGAAACGTCACTGCATTAAGGCAAAAACCTTAAACGCCTCATCAAACGCAAACGGACCATCGGCGTCGGCGCTGTCAGCACGGGTGATGCAATACATCATCATGTGATGACGTCGCCTTTTGACGCCATCAAGACGTCACAGATAACAATAATTTGTGACGTCTTCATGGGGTCACTATGACGTCCCATGATGACGTAACCGCATGCCATCATCGCTTGGTCAAGTGCGGGCCGATCATGGAGGCACTGCAAAGCCACGTGAGGCGCAGAAAGCTTTCGATGCCTCTGAGCCCGGAGGCAGTGCAAAACCATCTCGAAAGGGGATCAGTACTGAGAAGAAAAAGAGATGGCTTCTTTCGTCTTAAAGGCGGTGAAAAAGTGCATATATCTGTGTTTCTCCGAAAACAAGGAAGTTTTAAGCGGAGCTTCTACGAGTTGTAGATTTCAGTGGCGGCGATGACGGCGGCTTAGTTCGTGGAAACTCCGGTACGGAAAGGCTACTGTAGGCGGCAAAGAAAAAAGGCCGGTCACATGCGTATCTCTATGCGCCGTTTTCCAATAACTGTTGCTTTCTCGATCGTGGGCTAGACGGCGATCAGCCGGTTCTGATATGGCAGTTTTATCGAGGTCACTTGTCATCATTTCACGTTGACACATTTCATTGCTGCCTTCCATTGCCGCACTTCATTGTTTCGCGCACGAACGTCGTCGTTGCCTGCAGCAACAGAAGTTTTAAGCAATAATAATATCTGGGGTTTAACGTCTCAAAACCACGACATGATTACGAGGGCCGCCGTATTGGAGGGCTCCGAAAATTTCGACCACCTGGGGTTCTTTGACGTGCACCTAAATCTAAGTACACGGGCCTCAAACAATTTCGCCTCCATCGAAAATGCAGCCGCCGCGGCCAGGTTCGATCCCGCGACCTTCGGGTCAGCAGTCGAGTGCCATAACCACTAGACCACCGTGGCGGGGCGCTCCTAAGCACGTGAGTGAAGGTGCAATTAACGACGTTTAGGAAGGGTGAAGTTCGGAGGGAGCAATATATAAAGAAAGAAAAAAGGAAAGAAAAGTAGTAGGCCGTCAGGAACGCACACGCCAACCCGCCACGGTGTCTTGTGGTTATGGTAGAAAGGTTGAAGGGCGGGCTAGTTGGTATAGGATTACGAGTGAAAAACAGCGCTAAAAAGACGGGACAAGAAAGGACACGAGACCACGGCGCTGACTAACAACCAAATGTGTTCTATTCCTTCAGTCAGCATAAATATACACATACACAAACAATATATACAGCTCGGGCCGAAATTTTGTGAGCACCCTTATCTGGATAAAACGGAGCTGCTCAGCCTGGTGAGAGCAGCTGCTGGCAAAGCAAGAACGGACAAAGCTGACAAGTGTATCAGAGAAGGCGTTGATTGCCTGCCTCAGCGGGTTAAAAAAGGCAACAGTGGCAGGCTTCGCAGAGTGGTTACCGTTCTTCGAAAAGCGGGACTGAAACTGCTCCTCTCCGACAAAGAAGGAGGATTCGTCGTGTTGCCTCGAAGTCTCTACAAAGAAAAAGCAGACGCGGCCATTCTTGGTAACTTCAACGAAGTGAAAGGAGTGGTTCCTGCAAAGGTAAAAGCAAAGGCTGTTCAACTATGCGAAAAAGCCGGGCTTGCAAAACTGGCGTCCTCCGTAAAGGCCTGCAAAGAGACCAGCCTTTCGGCCTTCTTCAGCGCCAAGACCCGTAGGGAACAGTGCCCGTTCCGGGCCATTGTTTCTGAGCGCGGAACCTGGCAACGAGAAGTGGGAGTGTTTCTGCAAAAGTTTTTGTGCCTCCTTGATGTCGACGACCCCTACCTCATAAGGACGCCAAGTACTGTTTATGCCTTTCTCCGGGATGAGTGTCCAGGGGGCGTGCGTGCCTTTTCCGTGGATATCAAGGACTTACATTATTCGTTGCCTCAGCAATATGTGTGTACCGAAGTTAGCAATTGCATTGACAGATATGGGGCTCTTAAGTTTCAAAACCTAAGTGGAATCACTGTCGACAGGTTTTTAGAGTTTTTAAAATTTTCTATGCAATCCACCTTCGTCTGCTTGGATGATAAGCTTTTTATACAGCGGAAAGGTGTGTGCATAGGCTCTTGCATCGCCCCTGTTCTTATAGTGACATTTTATTACAGTAAAACCTCGGTGATACGATCACGGCTCGTACGAATTTCGGGGTGATACGAATTTTTCTGTGGTCCCGGCCAAGGCCCATTAGCCTGCAGTGTGTTGGAGTACGGTTGTTGCGAACCGATTTGCGCTCCGCGACGTTTGATACGAACGTACGCTGGCGCACAGGTTCGAATAGGTGCGGCCCGCGCTGTCGCGGAAGACGCAGTTGTCACGCGCGGCGCGACCATCAACGGTGCGTCGTTGCTTCCGAGATAGCGCGCGCGAATTTTGGAGGCGTTTATGCGCCTTAGCATTTACATTACAGATAACGTTGACGTCGCGCGTTTATTTTTTTCGACGCGTTCGCGCGTGCTCCGGTGCTCGAGGCAGCAGCGTCTTTGTACTGTGTTAACACGTGCCTGCCACGTCGATGCAAGCCATGTCCCCGCAATCAGACGTTCTACGAAACAAGACTGAAACTTAGGCTGCGGGTCTCTCATGAAGTCCAATGAAACTTGGACGAAGACACCACAAGGATCACTTACGCTTTACCGTACTTACGACTCCTCAAGGCCGAAAAAGAAAAAGTAGACAGACTTACACGCACAGTCCACAAGATCGCCCTGGGCCTCTCCCGCACCACATCGACAACGCACCTTCTCAGCCTCGGAATTCACAACACGCTAGGAGAACTTATCGAAGCTCACCGAACTGCACAAATCGAACGATTGCGGGGCAGTAAGACCGGAAGATGGATACTCCAACGTATCGGCATCCCCTCATCACCAAGTGGACCAGACTTGATCTCGCTACCACCCCTGCTCAGAAAACGCTTCATCGTGCAGCCGTTGCCGAAGAACATGCTGGCCGGCATTCACGACGGCAGACGATCGGCCCGCGCCAGAAACCTTCACAGCGCTTACGATACGGACACAAAGGCTGCTCACGTCGACGCGGCAAGATACGCAGCCCCCAGACATGCATATGCAATCAATGTATCGGCGAAACGCACCCCAGTCGATAAAGAGCCCTCCACGATATGCGCCGGTTCCATACGCACACAAGACCCAACCGAGGCCGAGGAAGCCGCCATAGCCCTTGCCGCAATGGCCGGATTCGAAACAATCATCAGTGACTCTAAATCTGCCATCATCCGATTTGCACGTGGCACGGTCTCCCCAACCACGGCACGCATCCTCCGCCATTTGCCCCACGTGGCATGCAACGCCTCAGGCAACACCGCCGCCAGCAACGCCGACGATGCAGATCCCAGTTTCATTCAACTCGTCTGGGTCCCAGCGCACGCAGGCAACCCGGGTAACGAAGCCGCCCACAGACAAGCTCGAGGACTCGTACGCCGAGCGGTGGGCCATACTTCGGACCACGATGGAGAAGTGAACGAACCACTGCTCACCTTTCACGACATCACGCAGCACTACAAGCTAACAAGGCAAACCAAATCACCCCCGCACCCGCAACTAAACAAAGCTCAACAAATCACTTGGCGCCGGCTACAAACCCATTCATTCCCTTCCCCGTACATCTACCGACACATCTACCCAGCTCTCTTCACATCTACTTGCACCCTTTGCAAGACACAGACCGCGACCCTGGACCACATCATCTGGGGATGCAGCAAGGACCCACCAGACCTCCTAGGACAGTCACCGTCAAGTGAGGCCTGGGAGAGAACCCTCACGACCACAAGCCTGGACACCCAGCTCCGGGCCATCAAACGCGCTGACGAGGTGGCAACCAGGCACGGCCTGACAGCCGTCTCCGCTTAGGAAACCGACGGCTTTCCTAATAAAGTTGTTTACTACTACTCCAAGAGACGGAGCGGACGGTCTGGCGAAGGAGCTTTGCCTCTATCTATCGTGTGCAAAGCGCTTCTTAAGTCACTTTGGCCATAGTACTATGTTGTTATGCAGAAAAGCGTAGTTAGGTTAGGAAGGGGCCACTAGAGGTCACGGGGCACAACACATCTGGTTCATAATTACACACGCGCGCATGCACTGTATATTTACAAGTACCAGTATGATCGTTGACGTCTAAAATCTTTACTGGCAATCATTCAGAGCTGTTCATGACGTCACTGCGGCCCTGAGACACACTAAAACAAAAGGTATGCTAACTTTCTTTTGTCGCATATTAAATTTCCATGTTTTCTGGTGATATGAATTTGGGTTGATACGAATATTTTTCGTAACCCCGCGAGATTCGTATCACCGAGGTTTTACAGTAGCTAGCAATGACCGCAATCTTGAGAGCAAGCTAAGTCAGACGAGCACGGTAAAGGTGATGCGACACGTGGATGACTTTTTAATCTTTTACAGCACTAACCCTTCTGACGCGCAGCCTGTTGCAGCTACAATTTTTGACGTGTTCCTCACGGAATTAAGTTCTTTTGAACTTACCACTCAGCATCCCTCAGACAACAAACTGCGCTTCTTAGACTTGGAACTCTCGTTCTCAAATAGCCATGTATGTTGGAGTTATGAGCCCGGGTCTCAAAACAGCCTTCTCCCTTTTCTCCTCCGCGCACTCGAAGATTGTTAAACGCGGAATTGCAAGAGCTTGCATAAAGGCGGCGCTAGACATGTCTTGTGACCACCAAGTAGAAGCAAGTTTTCTTTCACAAGTAGCACGCCTGAAGCTAGCAGGTTTTCCAACAACACTTTTGACTAACATTGCCGAAAGCCTCGTAGCAGGCTTTAAAAACAAGCGCTGAGCTGCTGTGCAATCCGAGACAAACTCGAATCAAACCGTTGCGGTTATCCTGTACGTGCCCAAGGTATCGCACAATCTCAAGAAAGTTGTCGGCAGGGCAGGCGTTAGGATGTTGTTTTCTGCCCAAAATAAGCTTGGTAGCCTGCGCCAGCAACTCAACCGAGAGGTAGAGAACAAAAGAAGATGCACTAAGAAGCACAGGCAGAACATGATGAGTGGTTTTCAGCGCAAACGACGAATACACAGAGAAGAAGGAACATGAACACCAGCGCTGTCTCACAACTAACTTTATTAGCAACGAATCCGCACATTTTAAAGCACAACCTATCCCACGTGGGAACACGTCGATGACGCCAGACCAGCGATACAGTACAAAATCAAAGGTGTAACTGCGAACATAATGTATCACGAGGCAAAGCAGTTCAAGAAAGCAATCTCTTTGTCGTGCAAGGTGACAGACGGCACACTTACACATCTAGGGCCTTTTTTGAAGATATAAAACGCCTCCATAATCTCCCTGGTGGCCTGGTCCGCATGCGCGAAGATACATACGGTGTGTTGAAACATCGGTGTGCATGCGTGTTCTGTGGAATGCTTAGCCAAATGAGAATACGGATTGCCTACCAGTGAGCGCTGATGTTCCATTAGTCTAATATCCAGGCAACGGCCCGTTTGGCCTATATATTACGTGACCACATGAGAATGGGATTTGGTAAACAACGCCTACTCTGCATGGGACTACCGGAGATATGTGTTTCACCTTGCACGTCTTTTTATTTGAACCTGTTCTTTTTTCAAGCAACTTCCGATCGATGATTCCGCAAATGTTCTTCATTTTGTTCGGGGCTGATAGGAGCACTTTAACGTTGAAACGTCCTGCAACGTTTTTTAGACCATGTGACAGTCTGTGTGCATAAGGTATTACGACACATTTATCTTTGTTCGTTGGTGCTGAATTTATTTCTATGGTGCGAGTTACTTTCGTTCGTTTTATGAGCTTCTGCACACTCATCCTGAGAATATTATCTGAAAATCCCGACGCTCTGAGACCCTCAATCTGTGTTAAAAATCTGTCCGAGATTAAATGACTACATGTTTTAAACAATGCCGCGAACAAGCAGGAAAAAGCTACACCATTTTTTACAACTTTCAAGTGTGCAGAATTAAAACTTAGTATGGGTTTGTTGCTGGTCGTGCTGGTTAGGGTGCCTTGATGCCCGCGCGCTCCGCTGAGGGTGAGGACAGGCGCGTCGTCTGCTACGACGGCCGCCATTGCGAATCCCGCCGCAGCTCGGCAGCATGCGAAACGCGCTACACAAAGCGCTTGCGGTGCGCGGATACGTCCGGAAATAAGTGCACGCTAGTGAGCTTGCTCTTTTTCTTTCCTTTTTTGAAGCTTGGGCAGCTTTTATTGCTGTTGTTGCCTAAATGTTTATTAAGGAAGCATGTAATTCATGTAAGCTGAGGGCCTGTGCATGTGTTAATTTTCTCGTAAGCTCTGCATTCCAAATACACAAATAATCGTTTAAAGTATTTGTATACATGTCAGCAGCAGCATGCAGTATATGTATCTGAACACACAATTTAGTGTTGAGAAGCTACCTAAGCGCGATTAAGGTGGCTCATTTTGCTAAATTTGCAAACAATTTACTCGTTTATTATAAATGGCATCATACATATTGTACACAGAATAAAGGGCCGAGGGGCAGTATGGTGCGAATATCCTGCTAAAATGAAACGAAAGCTTCTTTATCATTATTATTGCTGACATTTCTTGCTCACAATCTGTAGCCGCTACTGTATCGGCACTCGAGTTGTACCTCGAGTCCTTATCAAAACGAGAATACGTTGTTGAGTAGTATGCCGTAAAACTTTGCATGCGCGCTGTATCAGTGCGTTTTTCCTTCTTTTTGTATCTGCAGTTTCTTTATCTGTATCTGCAGGTTTTCTCGCATTCCCAATTGCATGCACATATTATTGAGTGTTTTCAATACTGTTTTACACTTTGTGCGGCAGATGCACGGCGTGGTTTACTTGTATCTTTTATTATAATATCAGGGGTTTTACTTGCCAGAACCATGATATGATTATGAGGCACGGCTTAGTGGAGGGCTCCATGAATTTTGACCATCTGGTGTTCTTTAACCTGCACTGACATCGCACAGTATACGGGCCTCTAGCATTTCGCCTCGACGTATATTCGACCACCGCGGCCGGGATCGAACCCGTGACTTTCGGGTCAGCAGCCGAGCTCTATCACCACTATACCACCGTAGCGGACGTATTTTTTTAGGCGAAAGCCATAAATGCCTCATCAAACGCGAAATTTGACCGTCGGCGTCCCGCATCTACGGCGCCAGCGTACCACGACGTTGGGGACGAGGGATGCAAAAAATCGTCACGCGATGAGGTCACCATATGACGTCATCATGGCTTCACAAATTTTGACGTGACGTCATATGATGCCATTATCACATGACATCGCAGCTTGATCAAAAGTGGGCAGATCACGCAGGCAGTGCAAAACCAGGTGAGGTGCCTCCGATCTAGGAGGCAATGCAAAACCGCGCTTTGTGCGCAAAAAACCAAGAAGAAGATGGCTTTCGCTTTTGAGCCGTAGGCGAACGCATAAGGGAGCCTGTGAGTTTTTATTTCATTAACTGGTTTTCCATGACGTACTCATTGTACAACTTCACTTTGTTTCTTGTATTTTTTTACTGACATACCGTGTCTACTGTACACAATGCTCCCCGTCTTGTTGTTTTCATGCGTCTTCTTTGTACAGACGCTTCGCGAGGACTGTTTGTATGCGCCTTCCTGTATGAACCTTCAGGGCTTACATTATTAATAAATAAATTATGCTTCCTCAAAGAAATAAAATACTGAAGGTGTGTGTGTGTGTGTGTGTGTGTGGGTGTGTGCGTGTGTGTGTGCGTGTGTGTGTGCGTGTGTGTGTGCGTGTGTGTGTGCGTGTGTGCACGCGTGCGCGTTAATATCCAGTATACAGGCCATTTATATGTGCGCAATAATGCTGCGCTGGCAGAAGCCATTACACATATAAAACGCAAATTACACAATAAAACACAATTGCCACTAGTCGATTCACAGTGATCGTAAATGATTAAAAAACAGGAACGGCGTAATTATTTAAGACAGGACGAAAATGTAACCTTGAAAAACAGAAACAGGGAAGGATAAAAAACATTTACCTGCACACATACATGCATGGGCATCAGACCAGCACAGAAGGCGTACTTGAAACACGGAAACGAATATAAAAAACAAGAACCCGCCGTGGTTTTAGTTATGGTGCTTGACTGGTGACCCGAAGGTTGCGGGATCGAATCCCTGCCGCAGCGGCCCCATTTCGATGGAGGTGAAATGACAGAGGCCCGCGTACTTAGATTTAGGTGTACGTTAAAGATCAACAGATGGTCAAAATTTCGGGAGCCTTCCACTATATACGGCGCCTCTCATAATCATATCGGGGTTCTTGGGGCGTAAATTCTCACAAATAATTATCATTAGGAAAAAAGAAGGATCTGCAGACAAACACGCATAATATATTCCATGATACATTTCAAATCACAAAAATAGCGAAAGCAAAAATCAAAGGCAGATACAGGACCAACCAAGTGCAGTAAAGAATGTTTGCGAAGAAAAATGCAGGATTCATGCACACGTGAACCAAAGCGTTTTAAGCATGTAGCTGATATCAGTGTGTCCATTTATTACGCAAGGTTAACACCGGCAGAAGTTATCATTGCATGTGCATTCGAAATACTGGCCGGAAACTTATGCTGCAAGTGCATAATGTGTTCTTCGGATGCCGCTTGTCACGTTTGATTTTTACTGTCCAAAGAAACCTCGTATCTTCTAAAACGATACAGCTCCCAGCGTTTCTGGAATGATTGGTGCACTGCGGCACGCAACACCCGGCCATGGTGACGGTAGCGAGCGCATAAAAGTGGAGGGAAACGAGCACCGACCTAAAAACAGCACGCGCGCCACGCACAAGTGACCGGGCGGGGGATTCAAAATGGCGAGCACGCTGCCGCCAAGGCCGAGGAGGCGGCACCTGCCCTTTCAAAAGCTGACACCACTCTAAGCGGGGGCGCGCGCATCGAGGCACTCTAGTGCTGGTCGTACCCGTGCCGCTGTATTGTTGTTAGGATGTTTCACATGTATCGTGCCGTGAAGGCGTGCATTTATCGTCACTTTTTGATGAATCAACTTGGCTTGGATTGCGGAAGCAGTGCTAAATTAAACGCATAGACTGCGATTACAGCAAAACAAGTGTTCTGTAATCATATAATACGGCTTCATTTAACCGCTAGCGCGCTGAAAACGGCTGTTACATTCATTGCATTAGTGTTCAGAGAAAATAATGTAATCCTACAGAAATCGCGTGTGCTTTCGGTTTTAATTTTTACCGGCAGTACAATCGTCATCGCGTCCACCAACCAGTGCTGTGGGCATGTTTCACGCTAATGAAAGAAGACCGAACGCACATTGAAAAATTCTGTTTTAAAAATTTATACTCACTTTCCAGAGAAACCGCTGCAAGGTTGGACACTTAAGACTGTACGCTTTCGATTCCGGTACAAAACAGAAAAGCGATGAAGGATGGTAGACAGTCCCTTTAATTGCAGTAAGCACTCTAGGATAGTTTGAAACGGCCAATGCTTTAACGCGACAGCGTTAAAGAACTCGTTCCGCTGAAATTCCGGTGTCGGCGTCGCTGGTTGTGAGCGAAAAATCATCTTGTCCATGACCAAAAAATAAGTAATAAAAAATCTTAGGTTCGAGTGACAATCAAACTCAGGCCGTCTGCGTGGCAAGCAGGTGTTCTACCACAGAGCCACTCCATTGCTTAGAACTGCACTGAAATTAACTTTAATGCTTCACAAACATAAGCGTCTTGTGTACAGGTGTCACAGTACGAGATGTAATATAGCAGTAAAGCGGGGTACAAGTGTACATTGCCATCGGGCGTCACACCATGTGAACTGCATAACGAGTTGGTGGTTTAAAGCCGGCCACCCATTCAAAAGGCACGCACAGTACTACGCGTATTCCCTTACGAACACGTAGTGGGTGCATCGCAACTTCGAAAAAGTATCACGCGCGTAATTGCTGCTGGTTTAAAGCATGCCACTCATTACAAAGAGCAACATATTAGTGCGCGCATTCTCTTACACACGTAGTGGGTACACTGTTGTCGTAAAAGTGCTGTTAAAGAGGGCGGAAACCTTTACCTTTACTATAGGTATGTCGAGTGTGTGTGTGTGTGTGTGTGTGTGTGTGTGTGTGTGTGTGTGTGTGTGTGTGTGTGTGTGTGTGTGTGTGTGTGTGTGTGTGTGTGTGTGTGTGTGTGTGTGTGTGTGTGTGTGTGTGTGTGTGTGTGTGTGTGTGTGTGTGTGTGTGTGTGTGTGTGTGTGTGTGTGTGTGTGTGTGTGTGTGTGTGTGTGTGTGTGAGAGAGAGAGAGACCAGGCGACTGAACATAATGACGAGCGAAATAGAGTACGATAAGGATGGGGCCGGATATCGCTATCGCGTTCAAGCGTCACCCAATTTTTTCTTTGCGGCACCTTTGAGTCGCTCACCGAGAAGCGAAGCCAGGCTAGCGATTGAGAAGGCGATGCGAGCGGGGCAAGATCACGCCCTACTCTTGAAGGCGAAGCTCGAGCGTCCTTCATGTCTCCAATTAGGGGAACTACTTTCGCAGTCTTACAACCTGAAAGTAGCTCTCCTGATGTTAGGGGCAGTCTGAAGATGTGCTAAATATTTTGCTACAAGTCGTGACGGTGTTCTTTAATATTTCGGACTTGATCCCATCAACGCCACAAGAATCGAATAGCCTAAGATGATTTACAAGATGAACAAAGCCGTCGATAGAAATATCGATGGTTGTTACGTAGGGATATTGAAGTCGGGAACTTCAGATATGGTGGAGTGATATGTACAAAAATGAATGAATGAATAAACTTTATTAAAAGTCCGGCAGTTTCCTTCGGGCGAGGCGGGGGAAGAGGGGATTAACCCCTGTCCAGTCCCACCCTCCGTCGATGATGATGGCGTCAGGTGACGACTCGAAGTCCTTGGAACGGGGTGGCATCTTCGGCTTGCCGGACGGCCCAAAGCTGCTCGGTCAGCTTGTCGCTGGTGAGTGCCACCTCCCAGCGGCAGCGACGCCGACGCAGCCGATCCGCAGGAGTGACCACAGCCGCGTCGACGGCCGGCCCCTGCCCTCGCGCTGTGGTAGCAGCAACGATTGCTCTCGGAGTTCGTCCCTGCCTAACATGCGTCGCGAAGTGAGCGGCGGCATCTACATTAACTCTCCCGGCACATTCCCAAAGCATGTGCCGCAGTGTGGCTCTTTCCCCGCACGTTTTAGACGCGGTATATGCTCGGATAACAGAGACGTAGGATCGCCGGGCTGAGGTAGCCCCCAAGTTACAGTCTGTCTTTTGTTTATTTTTTCGTGCGGTGGTGGGTATTTCCGTCTTTTTAGTCTGTAATGTTGTGCGATGTCGCTGAATGTGGTCAGTCGATTGCCCCACGACCGTTTCGGTTGCTGTTGTGGTGTTCTTAATGATGTCGTCATCGCTCCACTCTCGGAGGGGGGGGGGCGGTCACCGAATCGGCCGCGGCTCGGTGAGTGAGACCTCGAGCCGCGGTGCCGCCTGGTTGCCTGCAAGCGGGATGCTGGTGTGAGCTGGAGTCAATGGAGGAGGACCGTCGCATTTTCGCTTTTGAAATGGGAGGACGATGACGTCGAGGCCATGGCTCCTCGAAGGTCGCCGCCGTCCCTGTTGCCATAGCGAGTTTGGAGTATGCGGACCGCCTGCCACGAGATGCGGCCGCGCGTGAAGCCACGGATGGCAGCCGGCGAGTCGCTGATCACGAACGCAGCTTCCGGTGCCGCGACCAGTGCTAGAGCAATCGCCGTCTCTTCGGCCGCCTCTATGTGTTCCGTACGCACCGTGGCGCTCGCGATGCATTTGCCCTAATTGACCCGTGCGATTCATAACTGCGATCGCGTGAGCACACCTTCCCTTTGGGTATCGCGCGGCGTCCACGTACACCGCCTCGTCGCTGTTGCCATACATTCTTTGCAGGTCGCTCGCTCTTTTGTTGCCGCGCCCGACGTGGTGTTTCGGGGGCATGTTCTTGGGGAGCAGCGGGACAGTGAAACGGTCGCGGACCGTGATCGGAACCATAGTCTTCTCCCCGCATTGTGTGTGGTATGATATGCCGAGTGACACGAGGATGCGCCTGCCCGTCTTGGACTTTGAACAGTCGCTCGTATTGTGCGATGTTGTGCGCCTCGATCACATCACCCGGGGTGTTGTGCAGGCCCAGCGAAGAACGTGTCCGTGCTCGCATTGACAGGGATGCCAACCGCCCTCTTGAACGCCTTACGTATAATGCAGTCGACCTTGTTTCGTTCAGACGCCAGCCACTTTAGATAAGGGGCTACGATCGTTATGCGATTTCCTGCTTACCGCTGCGTCTGTTCGTTATGCGGCGGAGTAGTCGAATCGTGTGTCGTCTACTGAGCGTCTAAGTCTTCGTACCATCTCACCGTTGTGACCATTCACCTGCAGGTGTAGTCCCAATATCCTTATGTGCTCTACGCTCGGAACGGCAACGCCGTCCGCCGTTACTACTATAATTTCTGATCTCCCTCTGCCGGGAAGGACGGTTTTGCGGCCCTTGCTCGTGGGTCTGTAGAGCAATAGCTCGGACTTCGCCGCCTAACATTCGATGCCCGTGCCTCGCAAGAACCCTGGACCGCGTCCACCAGGGGCGTAGCCAGAAATTTTTTTCGGGGGGGGGTTCAACCATACTTTATGTATGTTCGTGCGTGCGTTTGTATGTGTGCGTGTATATATACGCAAGCAAAACTGAAAAATTTCGGGGGGGGGGGGGGTTGACCCCTATTGCGTCCTATTGTGCCTTTGACGTTTTCATCTATTCGGCAAAGCCTGCTTGGTCTCTCACATGTGTAGGAGCCTGATATCGATCACTTGAAGGTTTGCCTCGGGAGGGACTTCGTGCGTTGCCGCCTCCACATCTGCCCTGAGCGTCTCGGTCCATTCGTCAATGTTCGTTATCGGCCGGTCGCCTCGCTCGCGCTCTTTGCGTGTCTTGCGGAATGCGTTCCATTCCACGAGACGGAGCCTACGTCCGCTGGCTTTCCCTTCGCACTCGAAGTGACACCCCCTATAGTATGCTGCCCCGTGTCTATTCGAATCTCTATTAGGGAATGATCGCTTCCGAGATCCTCCTGCATGTTGTGCCACTGCGCGTTGGCTCGCAAGGTCCGGTAGCGTGTCAACGCATGCGCTGTTGCCCCTGCGCGTGGGATCGGCAGGGTTCGCGATGAGTTCCAGTCGCTGGTCTGCCGAGTCCTCCCACAGGCGCCTGCCCTTGGGTGTTTCTCGCGCGTATCCCCAGGCCGCGTGAGGCTCGTTGAAGTCTCCCGTGACGAGCAGCAGCCCATCGCCGGCGACTGCGCGTGCGTTGCGGAAGAGCTCCCGGAATCTGTGCTGCAGCGAGGGCTTGCTGTATACGTTCAATACAAATAGACCTTAACCCCTCCTCGGAATTAACTCTACAAACACTTGCGGTATCTTCATACCTTGAAGCTCACGCTGTGCCACTGTTAGGTTGTGACGAACGAGCACCACGGCGGCCGGCAACGTCGCCATAACGCCGGTCGACGCAACTCGGCGTCGTCTTTGCCTCTGCCCCTCGCTAGACGCGGCCGCATCTATGGCTTTGTAGCCCGCGAGTTTGACCGGGTCATTTGTCTCCTGTAACAGGATCACGTCCGGCTTTCTCTCGCAGTTGCATACAAGTTGCTGGAGATTGCCCCGCTTCCTTCTGTAACCCCAGCAGTTCCACTGCCAGATCGTGTACTGCTGTGGATGTTGTCTAGTGCGTGTGTGTTTTTTGGCGTGTATAGCCATCGTGATGCGCGTGTGTTAATGTAGCCCGGTGCCCAATAGACTGGGCTATTGGTGCTGCATTTCTGCGTCTGTCAGCGGAGTTTGCTGTTGCTGCTGCTGCTGCTGCTGCTGCGGTCGCGCGTATGGCTTCCCGGTTGCCCGCATCGACCGGCCCGCAAGGGGTGGGGGCCTCGCTTCGAAGTCGTCCATTCGCGCCGTGAGCGCCGCAATCGCCTGAGTCATTTGCTCCGCGAGCTTGGAGCCCGGGCTGCCGTATGCTGTCCTAGCTTGGCGTAACGCAGACAAACCCATGTGTGCTGGCACGCGCTAGCGCGTTCGGGCCTGTGTAAGGGGCTGGGTAAGACGCTGTGGCCTCTCCCTATTACACTCTCTCAACAATCATGTGATGACGTCGGGGAACGAGATGCTGCAGAGGCGCGATGAACCAACGAGTTGTCTCCTAGTCAGAACGCGCTGGCACGCGCTAGCGCGTTCGGACCTGTGTAAGGGGCTGGGTAAGACGCTGTGGACTCTCCCCCTTACACTCTCTCAGAGATCACGTGATGGCGTCGGGGAACGAGCTTCTGCGGACGCGCGATGAACCCGCGTGGCGTGCTCCAACAAGAGTTCGGGACGAGTAACAGCAACAGCAACAGCAACTACAGTGAATTCATGGTGTGCTCCACTTGCAAAGACGCGTTAACATCGGGCAAGGTGCCCGTGATGAACGGAACTTTAAGTCGACCCATGCACTGCTTCACATCCCCACATGGTTCCCTTTAGTGGGAGATGATGTAATTATTTTTATTATGTTATGTGGCCTTAGGTGGCGACAGCAGCGTATCCCCACACACAGAGTGCATCTGCGGTAACAGACCCCAGGATAGCGGCTTGTTATAGCAGATAGAATATGTGCTAGCACGTAGCTAGCACATATTCTTATGTTCGGAAAACATCTATTCAGAGTATTCTCGTTCGCCCATACGCGCACAGTCGTTTGGAGCCGTTTTGAGATGTTCTGTGTAGTTCTCTGTTTAGCGGGATGATGCATTCAGGCGACTGCTTTTCACCCCTAGTCATTGCTGTAATGAAAACTTCTTAGAAATGTATATCCAGTCAGAGACGGTTTCTACCGGAACTTTTAGAAACCCACTTTAGCCCGTTGTGCGCGGTGATTTAAGCAGTCTATCGCAATTATGAAGTTAAATTGCAATTTCGTCGTGTTAGGGATACTTACTTCTTGCTGTTTGTCTTGTAGCAGAACACAAGTACACACTGGACCCCATCTAATAGATCTCCAGGTGCTTCTATGTGCATACCACTCCGCTTGCTGATATCCCATCCATTCTGCGAAAAGAGAGATATTACACAGACAGACAGACAGACAGACAGACAGACAGACAGACAGACAGACAGACAGACAGACAGACAGACAGACAGACAGACAGACAGACAGATAGATAGATAGATAGATAGATAGATAGATAGATAGATAGATAGATAGATAGATAGATAGATAGATAGATAGATAGATAGATAGATAGATAGATAGATAGATAGATAGACAGACAGACAGACAGACAGACAGGCAGACAGACAGACAGACAGACAGACAGACAGACAGATAGATAGATAGATAGATAGATAGATAGATAGATAGATAGATAGATAGATAGATAGATAGATAGATAGATAGATAGATAGATAGATAGATAGATAGATAGATAGATAGATAGATAGATAGATAGATAGATAGATAGATAGATAGATAGATAGATAGATAGATAGATAGATAGATAGATAGATAGATAGATAGATAGATAGATGGTCACCTTTTGTTCGCTAAGACAACTCGGTCATTGGCATGAAATTGAATGAAGACGTTCTTATAACAGCCAATGTTACCTGTCATTAGACATCGGCCAGGCAACATTATGCAACACTCAGCCAACATTTGAGGGTTGTGATAATGTGCGAAAAAATGCGGTTGGTGAATGAAGCCGGGAATCAGTCACGCTGTGTTAATGTGAATGGAAGACGCCCGTGAAGGCATTTTCACAGAAAACAAGGCAGGAAAGAATGCAATGTTCAAAAATAATTATGAGAGACAGACAAAATAGCTGAGTAGGCGACTTGGTGATCCATGGTACTTGAAATACGAGCGCGTAACTTAAACAGGGACTTCTGAAGGCAAGGACGAGCGCATACTGAATGTTTATTCTGAATAAACTTTCAGTTCCACCCGCATTTCAAGTAACATAGACAAAAACTGCGCGCGTGAGCATAAAATTCTCGCTGTAAAGCAGGAGAGGTGCGGAGGCTGGCCCCCTGCAGGTCCGGCCGCACGGCATCGCGGGGAAGCGAGTACTGACGCGACGACTTCCGCAGGGGTGCAACGATCCCGGCTGTGTCCGAATTGAGTTGAGGCTACAGCCGATCGTTGCTGTGGTCGAAACAATCGACGGACACATTCGG